>NW_004949190.1:941602-945350 GCF_000317375.1 Microtus ochrogaster
AAAAAAAAAGTTTTGTTGTTGTTCAAAATAGTTTGAGAAATACTGACTTAAACAAAATCATGCAGGTTTCTCTGAAGATGTCTACTTTGAACATGTATATAATAAAACAATAAACTGCACAATGCGATTTATTTGGCTATGGAACATTCTATTCAACTAATGTTGCATATAACATAATTTAGGAAATGTGCTCTAAAAATTGGTCAGTGCTGATCTTGTGTTGAAATTAAATTGCTAAGGCATTACCAACTAAATCTGCATGCTGAAATCAAGGTCCTGAGAAAACCAAAGAAGAATCTGATGCATCCAGGTGCAGGGCATTAATTGATAATACAGAACAAGAACACTGTAGGATTAAGCACTGCATGCTAAAGGGAATATATGCACTGAGGTATATAGGAATAGCATTTCAGCCAACTCTATATAACAGAAAAACAGGAAAAGAAATTTTAGAATTGTTGAACAATGGGCAGACAAGTTTTGATGGATGGAGCATAAAGAAACCACGTTTCTTACAGTCTCATGTAATCATGACTCTATCTGGCCAGTTACCTTTGAGGATTTCACTGAGCCTTTCTGAACACATTGTCACATGATTTCTCAGGGTTCTCTGTAACACACTGGATTCCTCCTTTCCCCATTCCTTCCACTCAAATTCAGTAGACGGTCTTTAGGGTTTAGGACAACCTGTCACATACATCCTAGCTAAACTCATATACTTGCCTGAGTTTTAGCTATGGTTGTTTACAGGTTACTTTTAAATTTGTGTCTTCAGCCCAGATCCCATCTCCTGAGATCCAGACCCATTTGTAGTTCTTCTAGAGACTTTATTTAGTTGTAGCAAAGCCCCAGAACTCAGTATACCTAAAGTCCAATTTATTGTGCTGCATCTCCTTAATCTCTTTGGGGGGTCCCACCATACACCCATACACCTGAGGCATAAACTGAGGATCATTTGAATCCTATTTCTCCTTCATCTATGATAAATACAATTCTAAGAATGATCACCTCAATGATGCTTACCTTTGCATAATCTCCTTTCCTTGAATTATCATTATAGTGAAATGTCATCATTTGTGTTAAGGACAAAACATTTTATGACGATATTAAGGTTACTAATTAGTTAACATTGCGTTAATCAAATGAGAAATAAGATCAGGGCAGAAATCAATAAAATAGAAATATAAAAATACTAAGAGTCCATGAAACGAAATACATAACAAACCCTTAGGCAAAGTAACAAAAAGAAAGAGGAAAGAACCAAGTTATTAACATCACAAATGAATGTTGAGACATTACAACAGATGAAATAAAATTGTGAAAATCATTAAGTCATACCTTTTAAAGAAACTAACAGAAATAGATGGTTTTCTACCTACATATAACTTACCAAAATTCAACCAAGATGAGGTATTCAATTTAAGCAGATCTATAACGAGCAACAAAACTGAAGCAGCAATAAAAATTATCTCAAAATAAAAAAAATTCCAGACCCAGACTTTGGTATACCAGACCTTTGAAAAAGAGCACCAAGGCTTTGGAAATCGTTACATACATTAGAATGTAATAAAGAAATGGTACAACTCTTTTTTATCAAGCTAGTATTACCTTTATACCAAAACCAGATAAAGATACAACAAAAAAAAAAGAGTAAGATAATATCCTTGGTGGAGATAGATGTAAAAATTCTGCCTTTTTCTTCTCAAAAAAAAGGCACTGGAAAAATTACATATTTGTGAAAAGAAGAGGGTGAGGTAATGGGGGATGAATGTGATCAAATTGTAAATCATACATTCACAAAACTGTCATTAAAAACTTATTTCTTGCAACCAAATAAAAACACCAATAAATGTTTAAAAATAAAACAAATACCGAAGCCTTATAGGATGCTAACCACCCACATCAACCAATCATCCTTATCCAGCACTGTGAGGCTTGGTGCTCTCACCGTTCCAATAGTTTGCCTGTTTTCTTGCTTTTGCTTGTGAATCTTCTGCTTTCTACCTCTTATATCAATCACATTGGGAAGCAAATGAAGACAAAAATTACAAGTCAGAAAACCTCCTTTTATCATGGCACCTTAGATAACAAGAATGATCTTAGTATAATACTGATGCAAATACCATTTAGAAACCATCTTACAAAAGAACAGATTAAAAGTGGTGCACTCAGGAGGCAGAGGCAGGAGGGTTTCTGAGATTTCTGAGGGTTTAGGACCAGCTCAAACTCTAGGACTACAAAGAGAGACCCCATCTATTAAAAAAAAACAACTTGAGGCTCAGAAAAGTGACATGATTGGCTCCACATCACATAACTAGTCACTAAAAAGTGAAAAGCTAGAATTGGAGGCTTCTTCCCAGTTGATAAATGTCAACGTGATTGTCACTATGGGAGATTATAACATCAATCCAAATCTTTGATTGAATTAACCAATTCCTGTCTCTATCACAGTCCATTGAGCATCCCTTTTGTTTCTATACTTACACACCATCATCATATCCTGGTATGGTATTGCAGCATATTTTGTAACATCTTCCCTAAAGAAATGGTCACTGATGCTTGAAGACATTGGAGAGGACTTCCCATTAAGTGTGACCTTTGGAGAGATGCTTGCTTATTTAAGATCTGTACGTTACCTTTTATACATTATCAGGAGTAGTCAAGAATGCCAAGGAATGATCCATCTTCACACAGTACTAAAAACCCATACTAAGAATAGTAGAGGTTAACTAAACCAAGAGCACTAACGCTTATTTTTTTTTATTTATTTTTTTGGTTTTTTGAGACAGGGTTTCTCTGTGGTTTTGGAGCCTGTCCTGGAACTAGCTCTTATAGACCAGGCTGGTCTCAAACTCACAAAGATCTGCCTGCCTCTGCCTCCCAAGTGCTGGGATTAAAGGCGTGCGCCACCACCGCCTGGCAGCACTAACGCTTATTAAGAGAGATGTAAATACCAAGAAATTTATTTGATCATGAACTGACTGCAAATGTGAAGGGCTAAGCTTTGTTTTTTTTTTTATATGATGTTTGAGTGTGGGTATGTGTCTATGAATACTTGTGGTATGTGTGTGAATATTTGTGATGTGTGTGAATACTTGTAATATGTGTGCCTATATGAGCAAATGCTTGTTGGGGTGTGTGTTTGTATGTGTGTGAATGTTTGGGGTGTGTTTGTGTGCGTGTGTGTGAATGTTTATGGTATGTGTGGATGGGCAGGTGAATACTTATGGTGAGTGTGCTTGTGTGTGCGTGAATGATGTGAGTGTGTGTTTGTGTGTGTGTTCCTGCATATGCAAATTCTTGGGTATATGTGAATGCTTGTGATGCATGTCTGAATATTTGTGGTATGTGAATGCTTGTGCTGTGTGTGAACACTTGTGTTATATGTGTGAATTCTTGTAGTGTGTGTATGAAATGCTGTGGTGTATGTAAATGCCTGTGGCGTGTGGTTGTATGTGTGTGGTGTAAAAGAGAGAGAGAGAGAATGAAAATGCAAATGGAGTATGTAGGGGGCACATGTGCCCATGTTTGTGTAGAGGACAGAAGATGATCATGGGTAGCATGCTCTACCATCCTCTGCCTATTCCCCTGAGACAGTCTCTCAGTGATCCTGGACTATGGTTCTAGGCCTCTTGGAGCACAAAAAAATAAGTAGAAAAAAGACAGAAATTCATCAAAATTTCTAAGTGCATAGCATATAAATGACTTTTCCTGCAACTTGAAATCCTGTAGTGTGCAATATATATAT
>NW_004949190.1:945450-970511 GCF_000317375.1 Microtus ochrogaster
TTTAAATACCCAACAGTAATTTTGATATATAGAAATCTATATTTTGAAACTCTACAATTGTTCAGTTATGGAAGATATTTTAAGAGGTAGGATAGTGGACTGTTAATAATCCTCACTTGTCTTCTAGATGAGTAACTGAAATGATTTTTTTGAACAAATAGAACTAGTCACTGTTACAATTCTCTTAGAACATTTTTGTTACATATTTACAGATATCTACATTCAAGAGAATGGTGCATCTGTCTTATGGAGATGCCTGGGTGCATTCTTTCCCAGATACTAATATAGGTGGCACTTCAGCAGTGTGACCAGTGACATGAAGAACCTGATTTGGAGGGGAACAGATGGCAGCATCTTTCTTGGGCTAATTTTAGAATCCTGAAATAGTTCCTATCTCACACAAACCATCCATGGAACCAAATTAAAACAGCTATGTAACATGGAAAAGGGAGAGAAATATATATCTTAGAGTAAGACAAATACAAGGCCCCGCAAGTTTCAGTGCATTCCCCTTTTCTGTCTCCTTTCATATAAGTTATAGGGTCACTTCAACTCCCTTTCATCCAAATGGAAGTGGACTATCAACACGGGAGTATCTTTAAAAATGAGTGGAAGAAATCATATTTTTAGTTATGTGTATAAAATGATCAAGATTGCATCATGACATATATCAACTTGTAAAACTTGGTTTTAAAAACATTTTTTTTCTTAGCAAATAAAAATCTGGGGTCTTACTGACCACTATGCCTCATAAATCAAAATCAAAAGTAAAATGAATTTCAAAAAGCCAATTTCTGATTCATTGCTTTGTCTGTTGAGATCTTTCTCCCAAATGAGATAAAAGTACTAGTTCAGGATGAAGGGATATGAAAGGAGAGATCCTCAACCATGTGTAATGATTTAAGGTATAAAATGAGCATCTAAAACAGGGGTTCTCAACCAATATAAAGCTGCTTTAATATAGTCCCTCATGTTGTGCTGACTCTCCCCAGCCATAAAAGTATTTTCATTGCTACTTTATAAATACAGTCTTGCTACTGTTATGAACAATAATGAAAATATCTGTGTTTTCCAATGGTCTTAGCCAACCCCTGTTGAAGGGTCGTGGCCCACAGGTTGAGAAACGCTGATCTACAGTGGGGAAAATGAGAGAAGTACTTTGTACAGGCACTGACCTGCTTTCCATCAAGGGTATAGAGTTTCTTGACGACGCCAGTTTCCAGTTTGATCGCCTCTGTGATGTCAGTGAGGACCTGCTCGAAAGAGTGGGCTGTTTTCTTGTTGAGAAGCACCCGCACTGCCTTCCGAGGCTTCACCCCGCTGCGGATGATGGTCACAAGCTTGGGGCGCACAAAGTCCTTGTTCTCTCTGGCCTGAGCACTGTTGCTGCTAGCCAAGGACTGGGGAGCTTTCATGTTGGCAGATGTTTTTACGTTGACAGACCAGTTGGGATTGACATTCTTGGTGTACTCAACCTTTTTAAAGAAGTTGTCTGAGGAACAGACATAGCTTTCCCCTAAGGGAAGAAATAAATGGTTAGGTGATTAATTCAGGAGCAGATAGGCTGATGAAAATCAAGCTACTATACACTCACATCAAAATAAAGCTTTGGGTGAAATGTTGAGATAATAACCAACCTTATATCCAGGTTGACCCTCCGACAACTTGATTTCCTCAAATTCAAAAGTAATCAGCTAAACATTCTTCACTAGAAAGGCATATCTAGTTGAAGAACCTTGTAAATCTAAGTGTTATAAAAACAGCAAACACCTCCATGTATGATTAAATACAATCAGCATGATGCTATCGTAATGTAAATGCTTGGCCCTTTAGATGATGCTCATTAGCTTCCACGTACCACTGGAGCATGTTGAACATGTCTCTGTGTCCTGATCTTCCTATGCTACGTTTGTACTCAGAGTCTCTTCCTTTTGCTATATTATGAACCAAGGAAAAATTTTAAAGCTAATTTGTTTTTATTTCAAACTGAAGTGAACTAAGCAACCTTACATATCAGACATTCAGTACACACTTGGTTACGAGCCAAACTATCTTTTGCACAAACTAATGTGCTAAACTGTAGAATGATCTAAATGTAAAGGGTGTGTTTATGTGTATGTGTGTGTGTGTGTGTGTGTGTGTGCATGAGTTTAATGTCTAAATGTGTGTATAAGTATGTAACCTACTGCTTATCCCTCTCCCAATGAAGAAAGTATCTAAATAAGCTACATGCACACACACACACACACACACACACACACACACGCACACAGCTTTCTTAGTGTTTGCAAGTCTAGCTCTTCCTTAGAAAATATGCTTTCCTGTAACTACTACTCCCTTTCACCTTTCTCCATTCTCCTAAATATTGCACATTTCATCTGTGTATTTGATGCCATCTCCATCAGTTGCTTTTTGTTGCCACACTGGTGAGTGGGAGACTGCATTATGCAGCTTGATTGAATTGAAAAGGTCTAGTATGAGTTTTACACTTACTGTGGGCTGGGGGAAGTGACTAATACAGTAGAAGAAATGCAGTGGCCAGAGGCAAGAGGGGGAGATTAGATGCTTGGGACTAGAAACTGAAGAAAATTAGGAGAGAGTTATGCTCTGCCTGTGGGAGGACTATATTGGAAAAAAAGCAGAAATTGCTCAGTAAAGCACATTCGCCTCGAGGTATACAGAAGTTCATCCAGAGGTTGAACTGCAGAAACAGTGATTTTATCAAGCTTTATGTCATCAGTAATAAAACTAAATACATAGACAAATATATAACCCTTAGCCAGCGCAAAAAGAATTAAACACAATTAAAGTCGGGTTGCTCTTCTACTTCCTTTGGTCTCAGCAGAATTACATAGAGATATTCAGAAATACCAGGCTGACAATTCATTCTCTTTGCAAATATTGATTGCACCAAATCCTTTAAGTCATGTAAATTAATACGTTTCTCAGTTAGTACTAAGACTCAGCGGCAATCTCTAGGGTAGTTTTGAGGGAAAGAGTATGTGTGTAGGGGGAGAGTAACACACAAGGATGCTTAATCTCTCTTATGATCTGTTACAGTAGGGGAACCAAGAGAGACCGATCAAGGGCAATCATAGGCACTTGACCTACTTGGTGCGCATGTGGTCAGTCAGGATGAAAGTTGAGTTTCGAAGCTAAGAGACCCTGACTTTGTTGGCCTCAATGGCATGCAAACACCAGTGCTTAGAAGCTAGGATCTGTAAAATGTGACACACAGATAAAGGGGCCCGTTTGATTCCTCTATATATTCACAGCCAACATCCTCCCCCACCACATACACTAGAAATGGCCTCTTGCCTCTGCTCTTCATCATATTCATGAGCATCTTCCAAGAGGTCGCTGCCTTTGAGTCAGATGTTTTCCATTACTTTCCATAGACTTTCAAACTCTGTCAGACAACTGGTGGAGTGGAAACATCCAGGGCTTTATATTTATGATTTAACTCATGTGCAAACTCTTCTGAGGAGGCAGCTGTGTTGCCCTATTAGGGGGCTCTGGTCTTTTCTTTTACTCTCCCTCTGAAATCTCTAAGCCTCTGAACTACAAGTATGATTAACTACCCCCAGATGAAAATGAATATGATGGCAAATAATTACAGTATCATATGGCACCCGAGAACTTTCCACAGGGTTCTGCCCTCAGCCAAATCTATGTTGAGCACCTTCTGAGGGTACATTTTAATCACTCCCCTCTCTACTTTTGGCCTGAACGCATAGCAGTGGAAAAAGAACAGCTGCTATGATGTCAGTCAGATTGCGATCCCCAACACTTTCTAGTTGTGTGACCTTTGGCAAATTACCTGACTCCCTTGGCAGCAGTCTCTTGTCTGCAAGGTGGGGGGTGTTAATAATAAGCCCGACCTTATAGGGTTGCTGTGGGCACAAGTCCAGGGGTGGATGAAAAGTGCTGAGCTCAGATACTGGAGCATAGTAAGCACTCTGTAAATTCTCATTATTATCATTAAGGCCCTTGTCTAAAGGGACCAATAACTAGGAGGAAATGGGAAAGAGAAAGAGAAAGAGATAAAAGCTAAGAGAAAGGACACAGTGTGATGAGGAATCAAAGCTAAAGAAGAGCAAAGAAACTCATCAAGGGCAGCTGTCTATGACGTGAGATGGGCAGACTGTATAACATGAACATTTCTGGGGTCCTGTGCTTCAAAGATAGGATTGCCTGCTCTGCGTGTAATAGCCAGACGCAGGAAACAGGAACAAAAGGATCTCTGTGAACTGGAGGCAGCCCGCTTCACAGAGTGAATTCCTGACCAAACAGGCCTACCTAGGGAAACCTTGCATATTAATTAACTAATTCACATTTCATGGTGCTAGAAAAGACTCTTGAAGTTGCAAATTACCAATGCAGCAGCTTTAGAGCTTGCACACAGCAAGGCCATTGCTGCCTGCTGCAGCTGCTATTGCCCACTTAGGGCAAGACATTTATGATGATGAAGAACAGTGATTTAGCCAGGCAAGGTTATGCACATCTATAATCCCAGTGCTTTAGCGAGAGAGGTAGGAGGGGAAGGAGTTCAAGGTCATCCTCAGTCATGTAGCAAATGTGGCTTTAGCTTGGGCTGCAGGAGACTGAAACAATAAAAACACTAGTGCCTTATTAGTAGAGCATGGTTGTTCATGCTTGTAAATCTCAACCGCCAAGAGGAAGAAGAAGATAGATTTTAAATCAAATCCCAGCCAGACTCTCAGGAGCCATATGACCTCAGGCATGTCATATAATCTCTCTAATTCTTGACTTCTTTATCTACAGAGTGAAGGCATTTCACATAGTGATAGCAGAGTCTCTTGTAAGCCTAAAGATGTATAAGAGGAAATTTCCGTTCTGTTTTCATTCTCAAGCAGGCTTGAGGAAATAGTTATTGCTTTAATCAAATACAAAAACCTAGATGCCCGTCTCCAAGGAACTTCTAGCTTATTATTGGAAAGGTCTAGATGTGTTGCTTTGTTATAGATAAGATTGCCTGGTTCTGCAAATATTTCCCAGGTCTATTTTGAGAGTCGGTGCTTCCTAAATGGTTACTTAGCACTTGGAGCTGTGTGAGGCATCTTGCCCCTCCCATAGCTGAGTTTCCACCATGCCACAGCCTCCAGTGGTTAGTTTCTACCCTCTGGGAACCTAAAAACAAAAAGCTACTTCTGAGCTAAGCAAAGTGACAATTTGCTGGAATTCACCTGCTTTAGGGTGAGGGGTAAGGGACATGAAATGGTGGAAACACAACTAAAGGGGTATAAAGGTAACAGGTATTATGTTCAAAATGATCCCATGAGAACCCTTCCTCACCTTCAGGAAGGCTCCTTTTCCAAAGAGTCACATACATTTATAATCTCTTAATGCAAAGACAATTTTCCCTGTGCTTTCTATTCTTTTCTGGGGATCCCTAGCACAAGAAAGAAAATATTGATTGATACTTTATTGCATTATTACATTGAAATATTAAATGATAGCTTGTTGTATCATGATGCCCATGCATCACTCCTGAGTGTCTTAAAACCCCTGCTTTGGGTGATGCACTTGATTTAGTAATAAGATACTTAGTGAGAAGGAGGTTTCATCTCATTGGAACAAGTGCACTATGGAAAAGCAGCTGGATTGTACAATGTCTATACTATAGAGCTCAAGTTATCCAAGGCTGTCCTACTTTTATGTATTCCTCCAATGTTCTGAATAATTAACAGTGCTCAAATTTGTCTTAATACACAGAAATTGGCTAGTCACAAATATAACCCTGAAATTGAGAAGTGTATATAAATATGGAAGTGAAGAAAAGATTAGATATGATGGAAATGAACAAGGCTTCTCTAATGAAAGATAGAGAAAAGGCAAACCAAAAAAAAATACAACCGATGATTCTCCTTCAGTGACCATCTGGGGAGACAGTTAATGAGGGCCACATCCTCTGTGGTTTTGCCAAGACCCCCGTTGTATACAAGAAGCTGTGGGAAAGGCTGACATGAAAAATGAGGTTTAGACTCAAAATGTTTCCCTTGCTGCTTCCCACATCCAGCGGCAGACAGTTGACTAGAGCCACCAGACAAAGGGAGTGTCGGGGCTGCCGTAAGGTCAGAGTGATTAGCATTTGCTCTTTGTTTTATCCAGTTTTAGGCTAAATATTTAATATTTTGATCATTTGGAAACATGTGTTGTGTGAGCCATTCCTCTGAAGTCTACAAAGCCAAAAAGAACAGAAATGAGGATTTCTACAGCTAGGAACTCTGTATCACTGTTTTTAATGGAAAGGACTCATCAAAATCACCTCATCTAACATGCTGTAAGTCATAATACTCAAAACAATTTCTCAATAAAGAGTACAAAAAAATGAGTTTAGAGTCCCTAGACTTCGAGGTCCTGTTTCAGTTGATCTGTAATGTATTCCAGGACCACTGTAGTCCAGACTGGCCTCAAACTCACAATCTTCCTGCCTCAGACTCTTGATACTTGGGTTACAAAGTGCGAACCACTGCCCCAGACTAAAGCAATTATTTTTAAAAGAGAGAACATTAGTACCATTGATGATAGAGACAAGCCCATAGTCATATAATTAAGGAGGTTTAGGTTAGAGAGACTCAGACAGTAATAGCTACTCTTTATTGAGTATCACTGTGTATAAAGAAGAATGCAAAATGCTTCATGTCATTTCTTAATTGATTCTCAAAGAAATTTTTTTCATTTTATAGATTTAAAAAACTGAGACACAGGGTTTCTACTGAATTCCCCAAGTTTCTACAGGCTAGAAGCTATCAGATCTGCATCTGACACAAATCTCATTCCTAATATTTCATTATCCGTTGTAATCTGCTCCAAGATGAGAACCCAATATTCCTGATTCTTCACCAGGAATCTTTCCAAATATTCTCATTTAAATCTTAACAGGAAACAGTATGAATTAATAATTTTGATCTTCTATCCATGTTCTTCTAGAAGTAACCAAGTACAGGGATTTCTGACCTTTTATCATAGATAAGTTACTCTGACAAAACAAGAGCAAAGAAAACCCTTTCCATATCTTCCTCATCCCAGGGCCCTTCCCAAATTAGCTTTATGGCAGAGGAAAAATGATCACATTTGCAACACTCCCCCAGAAATACCTCTGAATTTCCTTGACATATGTCTTCAAGAGCATTGGCATCCGCTGTCACTTGGGCTTGCAGAAGACAAGATGAGTACATTTATTTGATCCCTATGCAGATTCTATACTGTTTGGAAACACATCAGGAAATACCACAGCACCCAGAAGTGGTATATGGGTCCAATTTAGCAGGTACCAAGAGAACACAGGTGAGAATAAAGCTGTGGTCTCTTTTTAAAATTCATGCTGATCACCTACACAGATTAAATTGACATGGTTTATCATCAACCTTTCTCACTATACACTCACTCATACATACACACACATATATATGTATATGGAATATATATGTATATATATATATGGAATGTATATGGAAATATTTGTAAAAGATTGATTGAGGCAAATCTGTGTGTAACATTGACATTAAAAATAACATTTTCACTCCTACTCAAAATACTATGTCTGGTTCATATTCTGGCCTAGCATGTATTATGACCTTTAAATGTTCTCAGACGATAAAAATTAAGGCAAACTGGGAGATTCAGTGTGCTTTGTTTATAAAAGTTATTACAGGGAAATCCCTCAACTTTGACTGAGGTATAGATTTTCCAACAACCTAAGCACACCTTATTGATTACTCTGTTGGACAGCTCCCTTGACTGAGCATCCAGATTTGAAGTTGACCCCAACTGCCCTTCTTTTATTTTAATATATGCATTAGAATGATTAACCTTTTGATGATCAGGAAAGCCTAGGATCAATGTTTGCCTACCCTCTCTGTATATGATCTAATCATTCTCCTCCATATGGATTTTCAAGATCAGCTATGTAGAAACCTCTTAAACTCAGACGAAGCCACTATGTGTATATTGTCTCTTATAAGTTGCTTACCCAAGTCATTTACAATTACACTTTGAAAACCACAACTACATGAGGGAAATAGAACCTCTGATAGGGGACACTTTCATGTCTCTTTGTGAAACCTCAACACAGTGAGGCAGAGGTGGGGTACTCACTCCTACTAAGTCACCAAATGTGCTGCTTCTTTTTTCTCATTGGCTATTTGTAATCTGGAATCCCTAGAGATCTGTTTGCACTTATTGACCTTTGCTCTGAGATTGAGGGCAGTGATGGAGGAGGGAGCATTGAATAAAGTAGGAAAGACTGAAAGAACATTTTCATTGTCACTATTCCTCTGAGGCTACTCTTTAAAGTACCTGTGGGTCAAATTGGTCACAATAGTTTCTATGACAATATAAAATGTTAACAATAAGACACAAGATCTATTTTCTAAATACCCATAAAAATGAAAATATGCTTGAACAAGTTTTGTGAGGATCTGGGTTTTTTATTCTGTTATCACATGGGTCCACAGTTGTCAAGGTTTTCAGCAGCCAACTCATAAATTTCAGTTGCAATTGCAAACTATAGAGAGGATCTGAAAGAATTTAGGTAAAGTGACTCATATCTACTCTAATAGAAATGGGATTCATTAAAATACCAGACATACCTACAGCTTTCTTTCATATTTCTCCCAATGATCTCAGCCTCTCAGACACACCCTGAAGTGAGCTTTTTAGAAGCAACAGCTGAGCAGCAAACACTTACCTAAAAGTCTAATCCTCTGCAAACACATCCAGGAGGTCCCGCATTTGGGACATGTATTTCTAATGAGCAACCACTCCCAAACAATTCCTCAGTTGTTCACAGGAAATATGGACACAATTGTTTTATCTGTTAAACCAACCAAACATCCTTCCCCTAATGATTCCGTGGCCTGCTCTGATGGTGCCACACAGAGTTGATTAGGAACGAGATCTAGAGTGACTGTCACAGTTCACATTTTCCTTTGTATACCCAACCAGATAAGCACATTTAGCATTAGCACACCCGTGTACATTTCAACCTCAGCGGAGAAGCAACCGTATGAAGAATGACAGCTAACTGTCCTGTTGGTGACTTTGGAATCAGAAGCCTGAGCATCAGTCAACCTGATATTTTGGCAAACAAATAGCCTAGTTTCTTTCAAGGGGGACTAAAAATGTAACCATAACAAGAACATACTTTGTCTCCAGGAACTGCCACCCACTGCTTAAATTACCTTCTTCCAGTTCATCCATGCTTCCGATCTTCCTGGACCCATCGATGGTGTAAATATAGCGCACTCCCTGAGGCAGGTTGATGTTGTCGGACAAGGATCGAGTCAGGTCAGCCAGCAACGCGTCAAAACTACGGAAACGGTCAGAAGAAACAGCATACACAATCCCCTTGAAGTAGCGGTCCCCATTGCGGTAGAAACGTACCTTCTTGGCCTTCTTCTCATTACTTAGTGCCTGCAAGGTTCTGGTTCTGTAGAAGCTACAGTGGGCACTGTGAGTGGGACTGGGGAGCCCATTCATCCGTGTCCCTCTCATATTCCTAGACGCTTTGTCTCTTTCGTCAAAATGTCCAAAATCAAGTTCCATATTTTGATGGAACTACAGCAACCTGATTGTTAGAGAAAGGGGTGGGGATAAAGAGAGGCACAGAATAAGGAAGGGAAAGAAAAGAAAAGAAAAGAAAAGAAAAGAAAAGAAAAGAAAAGAAAAGAAAAGGAAAGAAATTCAAATATTAGCCAGATCCCAAGCTGCAATCTGCTGCCTGTGAAAAGAACTGGTTGAAAAAAGCCTGTGACCCATCTGCTGCTTGTCCCTGACCTGCAGGAATATTGATCTTAATAGAGATGGAGGAGGGGGCTGGGCAGTAGGACTGGATGCTGGGGAGGAGGGATAGGAGCCAGAGATTAAAAAGGGTGGCACTTTTGGCACTGTTCCAAATTTGGGAGGGGGTATTGAAATAGCTTAAAACCCTGTAACTTACTGACAGTGGCTCCTATCAAATTGTAACTTCGGGCAAAATACATTAAAACTGGCATCTGCTTCTTCACACATGGCCACATGACTAACAGTTGTAAATGAATCCCTAGCCTGACAAAATTCCCCTTGAAGAGAAACAGGGAGCTAGCCAAGGTTGGCACCCCAGCTTAGGGAGCAGTCTTTGCATTGCAATACAATGGCTAGGAAAAGGGGTCTTTCAATTTTATTCCAAATCCTTTTTTCCCTCCTCTAATATGTGTATCCCCTCCCCCAGAATAAACTAGGATTCTCTTTTAAAGGAACAGCCCCTAGGGAATACCCAGTGTCTTTGTGCTATTCATCAACCCCTCTCCCATCAAGCTGGTGCTGCTATACAGCATTCATAAGAAATAAGCTGGGGTTTGAAAAGGGGGAGGAGGATGTCGAAAAACCAGTTATTTAACAAGCTCTTAGCTCTGCTTTCCTCTTGATTCTATTTGGTCACAGAATCCTTTTTCTCCTTTCAGGTGTTTCATCTCTCCCACCCCCACCCCGAGGCAGCGACACCTTTGAATGGAATAAATTAATTGTGGAAAGATTCCCAAATGGGTCCCTCAATAGCATATGGGACCTTTACAGGCAAGTACACCTTTCATTGTTCTGGGTTTCTCCCCTGACTGAAGGAACATTTCACCCTCACAGCAGGCAATTCACTCCAAACTTGTCTACTACCTAGATATATTGATGGAGGAAGAAAAATTGGTCATCTGTCATGCTTTGATCTGATCTGATCTCCACCCCCCAGCTGAACCCCTCCCCTCGAGAAAAAACCCACCCAAACAATAAAAACATGCAACCAATTAATACGACCAAAGCCCTGAATGCTCACAAAGGTAACGTGACATCCAAGGAACCAAACTATTAACATTCGTCTCACAGATGGTGAAAAAAGACTCACAAAGCAAGAGGATTCAGCTGCTACATAGTGCCACATCGAGATTTACAAGGAAGCAGATAGACAGGGGTAAAAGGGGACTGGAGCCAGTGTATTTGCCAGACTCAGTCCCCCTTTTCTCCAGTGTCAGGATGACCTATGCTGAGCTCAGCATTGTCTCTGTCAGACAACCTGCAACAGGAAGACCCCACCTCCTCAAGACAAGTATCAAGCATTTCCCCCAGGCGGGCTGTACAAATAAAGCTATTCTTTAGAATCAGAAGTGCTATTATTCCAAATTAGCATCATAGAGAAAACAAAGGAGCAACAAACTCACTTTTCCAAAGGAAAATCCCAGGTAGAATCCTAGAAGACAAAAATCCTATAGAATAAGACAAATGAAAGAGAAGAAGAAAGATCCAGACACACAGAGCAAGAGCTGTGTGCCTTGTGCTTTTCCCGTTTGACATCTGTTACATTCTGCTTGGAAATCACTCGAAAGCCCCACTCACCGGTTCTCTGCTGGTTGGGTGGAGATGCTGAGAGAAAGAAAACCAATCTCTCTATGCCTTTGTTGTCTGAGCTCCAAGCAAGAAATTCCTGCCAGGGTGGATAGTTGCCTTCTAGGTCCTAGTGCCTTGTCCAGCTTCTCCCCTGTAACTCAAGCTTAGTGAGCACCCCCAACCTCCTATGATTAATTACATGCTTTTTTCCCCTTCAATTCACAGCCTGCATTAACAGCTAGAAAGGTTTCATTTATAACCCAGAGGAAATTGCAGGGTAGGAAAAAAAAGATTGCACAGGCAAGCTCAGAATGCTCTAATGAGCGATGTGCTAGTCCTTTCTCTTAGAAAATTGGCAATTTTACTTGGCTAAAACCTTGCCTAATCTGCCTAGTGGCTAGTCTCAGCAAGCCAAACCAAGTTTCGTAGACATTGCAGCTCTCTTCCTTTTACCTTCTTCAAAGAAAATAAAATGTGTAAATTCTTTAACATTTGAGCTAGTGCATCCAACATTGGTTCTATAGGAAGTGAAGTAAGCAGGGATACTAAACGGACAGTACATGGGGAAACACTTACAGAAATCATGAAAGCCAGAGTTGAAAGGTAGCACTCCCCTAAGCTTTCATTTGGTTGTTTTATCAAGGCGAAGTCCAGTTTTGTAGTCACATAGACCAGGCTGGCCTCTAATTTGATGAATTTTTTTCTTCCTTGTTTCTGCTTCCTGGGTACTAGCATTTGTCAGTACTTAGGTCACAAAAGCCAACATCACTCTAAAAACATTTTAGGCTGATGTAAAATATTGGTTAATGTTTCACCTTCCCACTCCTGGGCATATACCCAAAGGAGACTATAGCCTACCTTAGAGACTCTTACACATCCATGTTTGTTGCTGCTCTACACATGAAAGTCAGAAAATGGAAAAAGGCCAGATGTTAGTTAAAAGATGAGTAGATAATGAAAATGCAAGATATATGCACATGGGTAAAAAGAGAAATTGTGAGATTTTCAAGAAATTGAGTGGAATAGAAAATACTAGACCAAGAGAGGTATCCTAGGCTGAGAAAGACAAAAGGTTTTGTTTTCTACTATATAACTGTGTGTCTGCACGTCTATGTTTCTGTGTGCGTATGTCTGTGTGTTTGTGGGAATGAGTGAATGTGCGGGACAATTGTATATATTCTGTCAATTATGTTTTAAATAAACACTGATTGGCCAGTAGCCAGGATTGGTATAGGCAGAACAACCAGACAGGAAGTAGAGGTGGGTCAATGAGAACAGGAAAATTCTGGGAAGAAGGAAGTTCCCTCTGCAGTTGTGAGCCCACTATAGAAGAAGCAAGATGTGACCTAGCCAGCTGAAAAAGGTACTGAGTCATGTGGCTAACATAGACAAGAATAATGGGCTAATATACGTTATACAAGGTAATACAAAGCCTGAGCTAACAGACCAATCAGTTTAAAGTTAATGTAGACCTCTGTGTGATTTCCTTGGGACTTAACGATTGTGGGAACCTGGCAGGACAGAGAACCTTGGTCAGCAAGTGTAAGTAGAGGTCTGTAAGAAGGGAAATGGGTTTTAAGGATGGGGGGCTGAAGTCTTCTTAATAGAGTGGAGTTCATCTGGTTCTACAAAACTAGCCAAAAGCCCATGTCTGTGGAGGGCATAAGGCCTGGGGAGAAACCAATTATTGTTGTTTTGCTCAATATGTCAAAATTTGTCAAAGTACCTTCTAAATGTTTATGTTTTCACCTAATAGATTAAGATTAATTAAAGATTATGGCTGCTCTCAGTCATTATCAGAGAAATTTCTGTTTGCAGTTGTGAACGGTTAATGCAGAGATTCATAACTGGTCCTTGTGATAAGAGTAAGTGACTTTTGAGTGCTCAGCGCTGAGTGGGACATTTCTAGCATCCCTGCCAAGGTTCAGGAAACATCATTGAAGATGGGGCTGAAAGAGTGTAAGAGCTGGACTAAGCTGAGGAGTTTCTTCTGGACATGATACTCATGAACTCACAGTAGCTGTTGTTACTTGAAGAAGACCAGTACAAGATTAGGACCTACCTCAACATTACACTGCAGGTGGGGTAGGTGCTTAGGAAGACCTGCCATTCTCTGAGGAGTTATTGGCAATTAATGGTTTCTGAGAGAAGAGGACTCAAACCATGCTCACAGTATGACACAAAGATATGCCATAAGAATATTGATCCTCCCTTAAAGTCTATATGAAGAAAAAGTTGAATAAGAACTTTTATGAAACCCCAAAAAGGTGTTAAACTTGTCATGATTGAATATAAAGATTTAAATATAGCTAAGATGAAAGAAAGGGGTTGATTATAAATCAAGATTTACCTTACCAAGATTTGTTATACAGCTATGGAAATGTCTATATAGTTAAAGCATTGGCTTGGAAAACAGATCTTTGGAACCCAAAGGGTTTCAATTGGACCTTGGTATAGGAAAGTTCAATGGTGAGAGCAAGGACTTTGTAGCCAGACTACCTTGTTTCAAGTTCTGATTCTACTAATTTTTGGGAGGCGGTGACTTTGGGTGAGACTATTAAGAGGTGAGTCCTTTGGTGAGTTGATAAGGCCTTGAGTATACCCCTCACAAATGAGACTAAGCCCCCTGTTTCACTTATTTTGAGGTAGGATTTTATTCTGTAACCCTGGCTGACCTGGAACTCACTATAATAGTCTAGGCTGCCCACAAAAAATGTGATGATTTTCCTGAACTACCACTCCTAGCTGGAACTAATGCTCTTATGAAATACGTTCAAGGAAGCAACATGATCTTTTTTTACCTTTCCACCACATACACTGGTTCCTTGATCTTGAGCTTCCTTCTCATCATAACTATTGAAATGAATTTCTGGGATTTCTAAACTACCCATTCTGTTGTGTTTTGTGATGGTAACAATGACAGACTAAGCAATTGTCAAAGAGAAACTCACATGCATGTTGAAGAAAACAGCAACAACAATAGCTGTTGTTAAAATATTCTTCAAAGTCAGGTAGTGGTGGCACACGCCTTTTATCCCATCACTCAGGAGGCCGAGGAAGGTGGATCTCTGTCAGTTTGAGGCCAGCCTGGTCTACAAGAGCTAGTTCCAGGATGGGCACCAAAGCTACAGAGAAACTATGTCTCGAAAAAAACCAAAAAAAAATTCTTTAAAATGGTGAAATAATTAAAAACAACCCAAATACCTATCATTAACACACTAATCTTATGACTTTTTCATATAACTTATGACAGTTCCAAAGATCTGTTTCCATAGACAACAAATAGACTAAAGATGAGCTACATGTAAGTTGTAATATGGTGAAGGTGCTTCTCAGCATTTATTCCAACCTCCTTTAAATTGTACCCTCTTGAATTGCAGAGGTTTGAAAGATGAATATTGTGTTTGTCAAGAAGCTTAGGTTTGTTCCATTATACACATTTGCATAACATGAAGAATGGGGAAGCAAAGTTAAGACTGTCTTGCTGGTGATTTGATTATTTGCCCTAGCAATGAAAGTCATAGATGGCTAGGATGTTGCTGCAGCAACATTGCAATATACAATTAACAACTTTCTAAGTATCAAAGGCCATGGCTATAACAGCAATGGGGGGTCTGATCCCCTTTCCCCAATCTCACGCCCACCCCTACCCCCACCCCCATGCTCACAACTTTTGCCCAGCGATCTTGTTTGCTTCCAATTTCCAGGAGGATCTATATATGTTTTTCTTTGGGTTCACCTTGTTATTTGGCTTCTCGAGGCTTGTCAACTATAGGCTTAATGTCCTTCGTTTATGGCTGGAGTCCACTAATCAGTTAGTACATACCATATTCATCTTTTTTGGGTCTGGGTTATCTCACTCAGGATAGTGTTTTCTGTTTCCATTCATTTGCATGCAAAATTCAAGATGTCATTGCTTTTTTACTGCTGAGTAGTACTCTAATGTGTATATATTCCACACTTTCTTTATCCATTCTTCCACTGAGGAGCATCTAGGTTGTTTCCGGGTTCTGGCTATTACAAATAATGCTGCTATGACCAATCTTACTCATGAACATCAATGCAAAAATTCTCAATAAAATACTGGCAACTCGAATCCAAGAACACATCAAAAAATTATCCATTATGATCAAGTAGGCTTCATCTCAGAGATGAAGGGCTGGTTCAACATATGAAAATCTATCCATGTAATCCATCACATAAATAAACTGAAAGAAAAAAAAACATATGATCATTTCATTAAATGCTGAAAAAGTATTTGACAAAATTCAACACCTGTTTGTGATAAAGGTCTTGAAGAGGCTAGAGATACAAGGATCATATCTAAATATAATAAAAGCAATATACAGCAAGCCAACAGCTAATATCAAATTCAATGGAGAGAAACTAAAAACCATTCCACTAAAATCAGGAAAAAGACAAGGCTATCCACTCTCCTCTTTTTGTAAGTCTTCTTCCTAATCTTCTTCTTCTTCTTCCTCTACCTCTTCCCCTCCTCTACTACTCTACTACTACTATAGGTTTTGATGTAGCCTAGGCTGTCCTGCATCTTCCTATATATCAGAGACCAGTCATGAACTTCTGATCCTCCAACCCTGACCTCATAAGGTGATTGTGACAGAAGTGATCCTTAGCAACAGATCACTAAAGGTGTCTCTCTGGGATCTGGTATCTGACTACATGTGTTGAAGGCAAAATTTTGACATGGCATGTGGTTTTTTCAATGGTTTTATGATAGCTTAATAATCACACAACGTTTCTGATTATTTGGGAGAGATAATATGTGTAGGTCAAAGTTTCAAATTCTCAGCTAACTGCATAGTTTTATAATCTATTTTAGCCATAGAGGTCATAGCCTAAAGTCAGATTCAAGGTCTAATTTGGTGGGTGACTTAATTACAGCCTAAGTTAGATTTCAATCTCTTCCAAATGTTTCTATGAAACTATCTGCAGAGTGAACAGTCTACAAAATGGAAGAAACCATTTTCCAGGTATATATTTGTACATGGGCAATTAATTTCGAGACTATTTTATTATAAACAAACACCACAAAATGGCCAATCCATACATGTGTGAAAAAATTGAATGGACACTTTTTAAACAAAGAGATATAAATAGCCAAGAAATAGTTCTTATGTGTTCAAACACCCTTAGCCATCAGAAGCATGCAAATTAACATTACGTTAAGATTCCATCAGAATTCCTGTTAGAATGATTATCATCAAGAAAACAGACAAATGCTGGAATAATGTAAGGAAAGGGGAATCTTTATATACTGATGTTGGGAGTGTAAACTGGTGCAACCTCTATAGAACTTGGTTCATCTGCTCTTCAGAAAAATGCAAAATTGAACTACGTATTCCACTCCTGGAAACATATGTAAATGAGACTACAACTCTCCATAGAGAAGTTTGCACATTAACTTTACTCTTGCTCTTTTCACAACACCAGGAAACGGAATCAGCTCAGATGTCAGTCAGCTGTTCAATTAATAATGAAAATGCAGTGCATATGCATAATTCTATTTATCCACAGGTAAAAGTGAAATTATGAGATTTACAAGAAAATGGGTCAAACTGAAAATATTATACTGAGCGAGAGGTATCTAAGGCTAAGAAAGACAAAGGTATTTGTTTTTTGTTTTCTATCCTAGCTTATAATGTGTGTGTATGTGTGAGTGTGTGTGTGTGTGTGTGTGTGTGTATGTGTACACACACATACATGTGTACAAAGGAACCCATAAGAAGGAAAATGGGTTAAGGAAGGAAGAGGAGAATTGAATACTGGGAATAGTGGAAGATGAGTAACAGAAGCGGAGACACAAGGCTGGGGGTGTCGATCAAAGAGGGAAAAAGTATGTATGGAAATTTCTTAAGAAACTTGCTACTTAGTTGACTAATTTTAAAGATCAAAAAACATAAAAACACATGTGAATATTAGGACATCAAATGGTTAGCAGATAATATGGTAAGTTTACCAGAGCCTAAAATCATAAGCTCCTATTACTTACACTGTATTCATTCACACAGTACTTAGTTTTCTACCCAATTTACTCACACAAAGCCCTACTATTGTTTTAGTATGTAATCTTTGTCCTCTTTCTGTAAGAATATGCTTTTCATATATGATAAAGTTGGTCTTGCCTTGCTACGACGCCAGGTACTAAATTTGACAAATTAGATGTTGTATAACTAGATACCAGCTTATTTTCGTCTCCCACTTATCTAGCCCAATGCCTCTAGACCTATAGACCTATTTACTCAGTGAGTAGATATTCAAATGTTGCTTCAACTCAAGAACAATGGCAATGGGTTTTTGATCCTACTGTACGTACTGGCTTTGGGGGAGCCTAGGCAGTTTGGATGCTCACCTTACTAAACCTGGATGGAGGTGGGTGGTCCTTGGACTTCCCACAGGTCAGGGAACCCTGATTGCTCTTCTAGCTGATGAGGGAGAGGGACTTGATCGGGGGAGGTGGAGGGAAATGGGAGGCGGTGGCGGGGAGGAGGCAGAAATCCTTAACAAATAAATAAATTAAAAAAAAATCAATCACAAACAAAAAAAATAAAAAAACCAAATAAACACAATTCTTAGAACCTGACATTCAGTAACCATCTGTTCATGTTTTCTCTACCTCAATAACGAGAAACAGAAAATAATTTAATTTTATTCACTTATGGATACTAAGTATACCCTTCTAACAGCAATATATTCTTACCACCCTATTTCAGAAGCACTGAATCTGAACCTTGATCATAAGTTCTTCCACAGGACCTTGAGGTGTACACCTCCATCGGAGGCAAGGTTCTGCAATAAAATAGACTTTTTAGTACTTGATGGTTCTCAATTTATCAGATTAAAACTTTGGTAAATGTAAGATCTTACATGGAAGTGTCTTTTTGTTTAAGCACTTAGAGGCCATGGTATAGTATTAATTGGCCTAGTGTGCATATTGTTATGTCTTTGAGAATAGGAAGATGCAAGGGAAGTCAGAGAGGTGTGTGAACAGGTGGGACATATAGAACTCTTGCTCACTTACTGTTGAACAAAATATAACATAAAGTCATTGTGCTGGTTTTATATTCTAAAGCTTTACAATTTTTTTAGCCTTTCTAATGTTTGTGGAATTTAGGTTTTTCTATACAAAAGTTAATGCATCTGAAAACAAAGAGCAAGATTGACTTCCTCCTTTTCAACTGGAATTTCTTTCTCCTGCCTAATTGCTATGGCTAGGATGGCGAGGACTTTCTACATAATGTTGAATACAAGTCATGGGAGGTAGCATCTTTTCTCTTTCCAGATCTTAGATGAAATTGTTTCTTCTCATTCAATCTGATGCTGCTGTGAGTATGATCCTTTTATACTAATTTGTGAGGGGTTTTTTGTCATAAAGAAGCATTGCTTTAAAAATGCTTTTCTATACCTATTCAGGTGATCTTGTGGGTAGTGTTTTTCATTGTGTTGATATGACATATTATGGTTATTGATTTGGACGTGCTGTAATACCAATCCATTCTCAGGATAAGTTCTATTCTTGTGCCATGAACCTTTCACATGTATAACTGGATTTGGTTTGCTAATATTTTGTTGAGAATTTTTGTATCTGTGTTCATCGAGGTCTGTAATACCCACCTTGCCATGTATCCATGTATGCATGTATGTGTGCATGTGTGTCCCCTTCTTTGGCTTTAGCAATGGAACAGTGCTGGCCATCTATAATAAACCTGGGAAGAATTTACTTCCTTTTATTTGTTCAAAACAGAGGAGAATTGGTAGTGATTCTTCTCTCACAGCCACAAAGGCATCCAACATTGGACTTGTCTTTTGTTAGTAACTCAGTTTTGTTATTTGTTATGGGTCTGAGTTTTCTATTTTTTCATGATTCAATCTTGGTGGGATAAATGGATCCTGAAATTTATGCTTTCTTCTATATTTTCTATTTGCAGGCAAATAGTTGTTCATAATCATCGTTTATAGTTTTAGTGTTTGTTCTCCATCTCTTTGTTCAGCTTCTGTTTTATTTCTTTAAATTTTTCTCTTGTTTTCTTAGTCTAACTAAGAATTTCTTACTTAGATTTTTACTTTTTATTATTAAATTTATATTTTAAAACAATCTTTTCTCATTTTACAAAGCTATTCCAGTTCCCATTCCTTCCCCTTCTCCCGTTCCCCTCAACCTTCTCCCAAAACCCAGTCTTCCATCCACTCCCCAGAAATGCTAAGGTTTCCCATGGGGAGTCAATAAAGTCTGACACATCACTTTGAGGCAGGACCAAGGCCTTCCTCCCTATATCTGGGATGAACAAGGTACCCCTTCAAAAAGAATGGACTCCAAAATGCCAGTTCAAGTACTAGGGTTGAAATCCTGGTTCATTTTATATATCTTACAATCAACTTGCTGTTTTGCTGGTGTTTTGTGTTTTTAGGTTCAATTGTATTTATTTTTGCTCTGGTTTTTGTTATTTCTTTCCTTCTGCTACTGTTGTGTCCTTAAGTTTTTGCTAGGTTATTTTTGCAATCTATTTTTTTTTTTGTTTTTTTCGAGACAGGGTTTCTCTGTGGTTTTGGAACCTGTCCTGGAATTAGCTCTTGTAGACCAGGCTGGTCTCGAACTCACAGAGATCCGCCTGCCTCTGCTTCCCGAGTGCTGGGATTAAAGGCGTGCGCCACCACCGTCCAGCCTTTGCAATCTAATTTTATGTAGAAATTTATTGCTGTTAATTTCCTTTCTTGGTCCTGCTTTCTTGGTATTTTGTACTACTTTATCTTAAAGTAATAAAAAAAAAATAATCTGCTGAAAAAGTCTGACCCTTGTACTTACAAAGAAAAGAAAAGGTTTATTCAGATCACCGTTTTGATAATGCAAGAGCACACTGGACGTAGTGAAACATCTAGCTAAAGCTCAGCTTGGTAGCCAACATCCTGGAGTAAGTGTGGAGAAGGAAAGGAGCTTACATGACAGTACAGGCAATCCGAGAGGGAGTCGGGAGCCTGACTTGCCCTTTTTATAACTCACTCTCATGAGAACTAAGTCATTCCATGACCACTGTGAGTCTTCTCTGAGGGTTGCATCCTCAGTGACCTACCCCGCTGTGGACCGATCTTCCACAGGAAGCCCTGGAGAACAGATTCAAGTCATATCTAAGTTTTAGTATGTTGTGTTAACATTTTCATTTGTCAAGAATTTCTTATCTGCCTTTTAATTTCTTACTGCCCCAATGGATCACTCCACATGTTATTTTCTTGTATTTGTTCAATTTCAAAAGTTGCTCTTTCATCGCCTGATGAAGGTTAATATTCAGGAGGATGCCTATATGTTTTTCTTTGGGTTCTCCTTCTTTAGCTTCTCTAGGACCACTAATTATAGGCTCAATGTCCTTTGTTTATGGCTAGAAACCAAATATGAGTGAGTACATCCCATGTTCCTCTTTTTGGGTCTGGCTTACTTCACTCTGAGAACTCAAGAACAATGGCAATGGGTTTCTGATCCTACTGCACGCACTGGCTTTGTGGGAGCCTAGGCAGTTTGGATGCTCACCTTACTAGACCTGGATGGAGGTGGGTGGTCCTTGGACTTCCCACAGGTCAGGGAACCCTGATTGCTTTTCAGGCTGAGGAGGGAGGGGGACTTGATTGGGGGAGGGGGAGGGAAATGGGAGGCGGTGGCGGAGAAGAGACAGAAATCTTTAATAAATAAATAAATTTTAAAAAAAGTTGCTCTTGTAAGTGATTTTTCAGGGAAGATACATAATATAATTAGTGTGGTAAGTTCAAGGAGGATGGCCCCCATAGGTTCATATGTTTGAATACTTGATCCCCACTCAGTGGAACTGTTTGGGAAGGATTAAGAGGTATGGCCTTACTGGAGTGGGTGTCATCTTTTTGGAGGAAGCATGTCACTGGAGAGTGGGATTTGTGGTTTTAAAAGTTTAAGCCAGATTCAGTCTCCTCTCTCTCTGTCTCTCTCTGTCTCTGTCTCTGTGTGTGTGTCTGTGTGTGTCTCTCTCTCACTCTCACTCTTTTTCTCTCTCTGCCTGATGCCTGTGAATGAGGATACAAAGTTTTCAGCTACTGCTTCAAAGAGCCTCTTCACAATAATAAAACAATAACTAAGGCAATTAAGAAGTTTTCAAATTATTGAGTGTTGTCCTTGTGGCTCATTCAAGAGATAAAGCAAACTAATTTCTCATGCTGATTGGTAGGCTTTATTTTGTAGTTCTTGTGAAAAATATTCAATAGATGTCTGTTCAGTACATTTGACCTATAATATAGCGTAACTCTGATGTTTTCTATTTTTTTAAAGCTAGATAATCTGCCCATTTATTGAACTGTGGTGTAGAAGTCCTAAGCTGTTATTGCACTGGAATCTATCTCTCCCTTGGCTCTTATAATATTTGTGTTATGTGCTTGGGTGGTCTGGTTTGGACATGATATATGTGTGCTTGTAATATGCTTTTGCTGAATCGTTGTTTTTGTCTCATTACATATTTTCTCTCTTTTTACAGTATATGACTTAAAGTCTATTTTATCTGATATGAATACTTACTTACTTTTGGCAAGTGCTTCCTACTTACTTTTGTTGTTCATTTGTATGAAATATATTTTTCATCCCTTAACATTTAGCCTGCGTGTCTTTAGCAGTGCAGTGCATTTCTCATAAATATGCACATTTGGAAAGTTATTATGTTTTCCTTTAAAGTTATTATTAACAAATAAATAAGAACTTTTTCTTGTCTTTTTATTTGTTTTCTTGACATTTTGTACATTCTTTACTCCCTTCTTTTGCTTATTATTAATTTTTATGTTTTGCTCACTTTCTATATTAATAAGTTTTCTTGTCCCATATATATAATATATTATATATATGGGACAATAAAACTTATATGTGTGTGTGTGTGTGTGTGTGTGTGTGCTCTACCAATGAGTTTTATACTTTTCTATGTTTTCATGATAAGAGTTATTTTTCTTTTGTTTCCAAATGGGAGACTAACTTAAGCATTTATTGTGTCCCTTGGTTAGTAGTGATAAATTCTGTCAGTGTTCCCTTGTCTTAGAAAGACCTTGCCATTCATTTTTGAAGGGTAACTTTTCTTTGTATAGTATTCTTGAGTAACAAGTCTTTTCCTCCAGTAGTCTGAATGTGTTAGCCCATTCTCTCCTATCTTGTTAAGAGTTCTGTAGAGAAGCCTGATATTTCAATCTCTAAAATGTATTCACATAACCAGGGTTTTTTCCCATTATCTTTCTCCCATCCCTTATAGCAATTCTTTTTTTTTAATGCTTCATTTATTTGTGTGTGTCATAGCATGCCTGTAGAGGTCAGAGTAGGTGGTTCATTCCTTCTATTAAGTGAATTCCAGGAATCAACATCAGATCATCTGGTTTGGTAGAAAAAGCATTTACTGTTTTATCTGCCAAGCCACTGTAAGGCCCAACAAGTTCATATAAACTTCTAAAGAACTAGAAGAGAATTTTATGGTAACCAACTCCCCCCAAAATTGATAAATGTTTGAGACAGTAGAAATGTTAATGTCCAGATTTGATCAACGTGCATTATATATAGATTAAGAAATCATAATACAGCCCATAAATAAATACAATTACTATGTGTCAACTCATGTGTATTGGTGTAGGTTTATTTCTAGTTTCTCTATTCTGTTGATCTAGGCATTTATGCCTCCAACACTATCAAACTGTTGTGAGTATAGTATCTGTTTATTATCTTAAAATGAAGTATACTTATTCCACTCATTTTAGTTTTAAAATTATTTTCCCTGTTAGAGTTCTTCAGACCTCCCATATAAATGTTATAATTTCTTGTCTATATAAAACATTCTCACATTTTATAAGACTTGTACTAGCCTGTATGACAGATGTACTGAGCCTTCCATGCCTAATAACTTGACAGAACTGAGAATCACCAGGATGGGCCTGTGAGGATTGTCTTCATCACATTAATTGATATGAAAAGAACCTCCCACTAAGGGTAGGACCATTCTCTAGTTAGGATCCTGGATTGATTAAATGAGAAAGGGAATCAAACAGCAGAATTCATGCACTGATTTTTGCTTCTTGACTAGAGGTGCAAGGACCAGCTGCTCCAAGCTCTTATTACATTGTCTTCACAGTGCTGTTAACTATACACTGAACTGTAAGCTAAAATAAATGTTTTCTCCTTAAGTTGCTTTTTTTGTTAAGGGGCTTTATCACAGCAACAAGAAAAGGAATTGAGATAGTATGTCCCTCCATCAATGTAGATTATCTTTAATTTCTTTCTTAAGTGTTTTGTAATTTTTTTCTTTCTTTTTCTTTAGTTTTTTTTTGGTGGGGGGGGCTTAAGACAGGGTTTCTCAGTAGCTGTGGAACCTGTCCTGGAACTAGCGTTGTAGTCTATGCTGGTCTTGAACTCACAGAACTCCCTCTGCCTCCCAAGTGCTGGGATTAAAGGCGTGTGCCACCACCACCCGACATGTTTTGTAATTTTCATCATATACTTCTCTGTACGAGTTTTATTATATTTGCACATCAATATTTCACATTAAGGGTTGTAAATAGTATTGTCCTTAAAATGCTACTTTGTATATGTCTACTGCTAACATCTGAAATTGTGTTTGGTTTATATATATTGAACTATACACATTGTACCTATTAAATTAACTTAGTAGTTCCAGAAGACTTTGTACTTCTATGGACATTTCTACATATATCATTGCAGCATGTTCAAATGCCTTTATTTCTTCTTTTTCAATCTTAATCGCCTTTTATTTCTCTTTCCTCCATTATTTCACTGCATGAAGCCTCCAGTACAATAGTGAGTAGCAGTTTGGAATCACCCTTCACTTGTTTCCAATGTTCACTGGAGAACATTCAGTCCTTACTACTTAGACATGATGTTAGCTCTAAGGATTTATTACTGTATAATTTATTATACTGTTTCTCTATGTAGTTGAGTAAGCACTCCTTTATTTCTACGTTTTTCTTTTTAAATGAATGAATAGGTCATGAATTTAATCAAATGCTTTTTTGTATCAATTTATATAATTTAATTTTATTCTTTGGTATATTATCGCTCACTTGCTAGTAAACTTTTTAAATTAATTCATTTTTTATTCCTCTCTCTCTCTCTCTCTCTCTCTCTCTCTCTCTGTGTGTGTTTGTGTGTGTGTGTGTGTGTGTGTGTGTGTGTGTGTGTAAAATGGGTGAAGCTGCTATGCCATAGTGCTTGTGTGGTCGACATGTAGTTTCTCGTCTGAGAAATTTAAAATTTATTTTGACTAAATATAGAAAATGACTTATTTCATATTTCCTTTAAATTGAGAAAAACAGAATGAATAAATATTTCTGACATACCATGCATGCTTTTAATACCTGCACTCAGAAAGCTGAGGTAGGAGCGGGAGACCGACAATGTGAGCCCTCCTGGAATAGATGGCAAACCCAGGCCTCCTGAAAAGGCTTTTGAGTCTCATTGAGTAAAACTGGAGACAATGATAAGGAAACAATATGTTTAAAAATGATTAGGTGTAGGGCCCACAGGGCTGCCCCTCCTCCCAAGGTTCATTTTGAGGACAGTTTCTGGCCAAACATAATGTAACAGTTTCCGGCTAAACATCCTGTTTGTTCCTGTGCTCCTTCTGCCCCTCTGGTGGTTAGCTTAGAGGTTTTGTTTACTCTTTTTTTTTTTT
>NW_004949190.1:971026-973558 GCF_000317375.1 Microtus ochrogaster
CCTCTTGGTCCTGACTTCCTTGCTCATCTTCTCCCTCCTTCTGTTCCTCATTGGGACTTTGGGAGCTCAGTCCAGTGTTCCAGTGTGGGTCCATCGCCAGATGAAGGTTCTATGGTGATATGCAAAATATTCATCAGTAAGACTATTGAGCCTGGTAATTTCCCACCTGCCTAGGAGGATTTCCACTGTGCAACAGCTAGGTATATAAGGTTATTTCTAAGCTCGAATAAACATCATTTGGCATTCTCTCCTCACAAATGACCCACGTCTCTTGTGTGTTCCTTTAATCTCCAGGCCCTTGCCCTGCTCGCTAACGGTACAGTAGTGTGAACTATACCATAGAGAGTAAGGCAGACGTTACAATTAGGAAAAAAACAAAACAAAATTAAAACCATCAGTCTTCAGACTAAAAGAGCTCTGTAGAATCCAAACAAAGACAATATTTAAAAACTGAATTAAGAAACTTAAATCAATGTAGGGACTTATGTGACCCTCACCTCTCTGAGGATTTATAGGCAGTTAACAGATGCTGAGGCAAGGGACTCATGAGGCCCCACCCCTCCCTGGAGAGCTATAGACAGTTAACAGATATCGGGAGGTAAGGTTCCAATGCTGCTTGAGGATTTATAGACAGCTAACCAAATGTTGAGGGGGAGGGGCCTATGGAGCCCAGCCGTTTCTTACAGATGCTAAGGAGCTCAAGAGATTCTATCCCTCCTTGAGAAATCTACAATTAATGATTGTTAGGGGAGAAAGAAACATTTTCTTCAGTGGTGTAGCCATTAATAAATTGCCCATGTGCCTCCACAGTACCCCTTGGCCATGCTTCTATGAAGCAACCCTGATTAAACTCATGAGTCACACCCACAAAATAGAGACCCTAGACATCTATAGTTTTTAAAATATCAATTTTGATAAAATAAATAGTACACTGTCACTGTTTGCTCACAGTATTACTTTTCAGATCATCATATCCAACTATTCTAGTATATATTTAGCATTAATATAGTACATAAATATTTCTTAAACTATCAATTAGCTTTTATTGTAGTTAGTAAGTGTCTGATTTTTTTTAATAAGAATCGTCCTTGTTTGAATGTATTTAGAAACCATCCTTTGTCAAGTAGTTCTGCGTATTTCCCAAACCTAACAACATTCTTCCCAAGTACGCTGTATCTATCACCATGCATAAGACTCTAACTGTATAGCCTATGGACCTGATATACAGCCCTTGTCCTAGTACATCCCTTTATAGTTCTTCTTACTGGATCCCTTGTTACTGAACCTTGTATCTTCTTTTTTAGTTTGTTTCCTTGTTTTCATGGAGCAAAGCTTCCAGCATCTTTGAACTCTTAGTAGACAATATTTTAATACTGTTTTTAATGCTAGAATCATAGTTAATTGTCTTTTGACCAGGTTGTAAAGGCTAGTTTAAACACACACACACACACACACACACACACACACACACACAAACATCATAAATTACAAGCAGATTATTTACTTTATTTGCTCATTAAACACTTGTTATTTTTTAAGAATAAGAAAAACAAATATATGAACAACATAGTGAAACTGTAAACTGCCCAAAATAATGTAAAAATAGTAAAGCATTTCAGATAGAAAAGTAAAGACCACAGTGGAATAAGAATAAGTATGACATTAGCAACATCAGATGCAGGAACAAGTGGAGCAATAGCCTCCAGCAGCTGAGTTAAAATAGTACCACAACTCAAGCATAACAGCAAAATAACTGCCAGATGACTAGGAAGAGAAACTTGAGACGTTTTGGACAGATTGGAACCCAGAAGTGGGCTGAGTAAAGGTGCTTCCGTTGTAAGCCTAGCCACCTGAGTTTGATCCCCCACAGGCCACAGAGAGATGGATGGAGAGAACATACTCGAAGAAATTGTCCTTTGACCTCCACATGCACACCATGGTATACTCACACTGCACACTGTGCATACACACAATAATATAAACAGATAAATTTTAAATAAAAATTAATAAATGTACAAACTCAGTTTCTGGGGTATAGTGGGACACACATGTAATCCTAGCACTTGGAAAGCTGAAGCAAAATAATTATGAATTTGAAGGACATTGGGTGGAAAGTTATAAATATGGGAGATACTATTGTAACTCCATTCACTTTGAATGGAAATGTCTTAAGTACAATAAGGATAAACACTACCATAATAAATATAAAAGCAAAACCTAAGGGATGGAGTTGTGATATCAGCAAAATGGAGAACTTGGAAGCTCAAAGCCTTTTCCCCTAAAGAGGCAGTAACATAAGTTTACATTCATTGAAGGCTCAATCAAAAATGTCATCAATTTTCTGGGTAGTACCTGTCCTCTTCTTATTCGTCTCCTCCTTGTTTGTCTCCATATGTGCTAGAACAAAGCCTAGCACAGAGCATAAGCTCAAAGCAACTTGTTGGGATGAAGCCTCCTTAAAGCTGTATTATGCATTTCTGTTTTCTGCTTCCTGAGCTATATGTGGATATTTTTACTTTTTGAGATTTTTTT
>NW_004949190.1:973713-978916 GCF_000317375.1 Microtus ochrogaster
AGAGCAATCAGGGTTCCCTGCCCTGTGGGAAGTTCAAGGACCACCCACCTCCATCCAGGTCTAATAAGGTGAGCATCCAAACTGCCTAGGCTCCCACAAAGCCAGTACGTAGTAGATCAAAAACCCATTGCCGTTGTTCTTGAGTTCTCAGCAGTCCTCATTGTCCGCTATGTTCAGCGAGTCCGGTTTTATCCCAGGCTTTAAGACCCAGGCCAGCTGGCCTTGGTAGTTATCATTATTGTGTATATGTACCTATGTGCACAATGGCTATATGCTTGTAGGTACCCATGCCCCATAATAAGTATGGAGGTCAGAGGGCATCTTTGTGGACTCAATTCTACCTTTACATGAATTGTGAAGCTTGAACTCAAGTCACCAGGCTGCTATGGTAATGCCCACTGAACCATCATTACTGCCTCTTAGGATATTTTTAACCAGCCTTCGTAACTGGATCTGCCTATAGTAACTGGATAAAGCTTATATAGTGTGTGCCTCCTGGAATTTTTTCTTTGGATTTAATATAAGCTATGGCCACAATATTCCTCATACTTTTGGAAAGACGACGTAAATACCCATATACTCGTTATTGATATAGGTTAAGAATGTTATTCTCCTTTTGTTCAAGTAATATTTATAGGCAGTTCCTCTCTCTGTCTTTACATTGGTCAAACTTTCTCCTGGGCAGGAGGCAGGCTATATGTCATTTTAATTTATTCATTTTTGTAACATGTCAAGATTACTCAGTGGATAAAGGGGATACATCCAAAGCCTGATGATCTTTGCTCAATTCTGTATGGCAGAAGGAATGAACAGTCTCTCACAAACTATCCTCTGACCTCCATGTTTGCACAATGCAACTCCACAGATAATATAAATAAGTAAAATGTAATAACTTTTAAGAATATTGCAAACTAAGTACCTGAAAAGCAGGGGACCTAACCAGAAGCTAAAGTAGCATGTCAATTACAGTCATCTAGTGAATATGGCTTTAGAGCAGCTAAAAAAGACAAGAGCTGGGAATGGAGACTGATTTCTGGAATCACATCCTAGAATCCTATCTTTTGTTCCATAGAAAACATGGCCTTCCTGAATAAATCATGGGGCATTGGGAAGAGCATATACATTTTACCTGAAGCCCCAAGCATCTTAGTTATTCTCATCTAGCTTCAATTTACTCAGCTCTATAAGTAGATAATATAACAAGTCTGGAAGCAATTTGTAGGCAAATGAAATAATGCAGGTAAAGTTTGGGGTACTTGGTAAAATCAAATGATAGCTATGATTTGTAGATTATTTAAAAGTTAACCTACACAAATGTCCTTGAATTTCTGTGTGTACATCCCTTCTTATAGTTACCCTATTATTTTGAAAGCATAAAGCAACAATTTACTATTCTCATATCCTTGTCGGGAATTTGGACAAGGCATGGTGAGAGTGGTTTGTACCTGCTCTATAACTTTTGTGCCTCGGGTAGAAGACTTCTCTAGGTCAGTTCCCTCAAATATCTGGATGTGATTTGGTGACCTCAGTTGTTCATATTGCATCCTTCTTGTGGAGTTTCTACTTGGACTTGTTTCATTTGTCTCATAGAGAGGTAGTTGATGTTGGAGAAGAAAATTATTTCTCCATTCCTTATATATTTGAGATCTGAAAATTAAAGTGAAGAAAATCTGATGAACAAGACAGAAATAGTCATGTGTGTATACATGGAAGTTCATAAAGAATATGACTGTAGGAAGGGGTAAGAATTTAGGATTTTTTTGTTATGTCTGGTTAAGTGTGGTGCCCACTTCACACTTCTGGGAACATAACTTTGGGAGTGCTTCTAGAAGGGGATCTATAACCACTGAGCTCCTTTAGGAGGTTCTGCATTGAGATAGATGAGTGATTTCAGGAACTCAAATGTCGTCATTCAAAGAGGTATGTTTGTTTTTAAATACTTAGATTCTAAAATAATGTGACACCTCTTCTGTGTTACTTGGTTGATTATAACAATGAAGGCCCTGCTGAGATTCAAAGCAATGAGCCATAGATTATTCCATTCAGTAGAAGGAACATCAGCCTAGTTGTCCATCAACAGATTAATGAATAAAGAAAATACGGACTGAGTGGTGGAGGCACATGCCTTTAATCCCAGCACTGAGGAGGCAGAGACAGGCAGATTTCTGTGAGATTAAGGCCAGCCTAGTTTACAGAGAGAGTGCCAGGACATCCATGCCTATTACTTTTCGTTTGATAGCTAGTTCTTTCTAAATTTTCCAGCTTGATCTCCATATTTATGTTATGGTTAGAATATGGATACAATTCTAGGGCATTTATTCCATACAGGTATCAAACATCTCTGATCCTTTCCCCCATATCTTTAAAGAGGAAACATTAATATTTACCCCAACTATTTGTTGTGATATTTGAATTAGATCATCCATTACAAGTTTAATAAAGTTAGGTACTATCATTACTATAATTTTACACTTGTATTTTATGGAAATTATATAGCAAAGAGTCAAACAGAACACAGTGTTCAATCAATGATAACTGTTGGGAAATGTGGGTATATCGACTCTGGGAAAACTGGCTGAGAAGTCTTCATAATCTCAGCTTAAACAAAACTTTCTTAGACACAGCATAAAAAGCATATGTGACAAACAAAAAGAAATGGCTAGCTTGAATTTCATCAATTTAAAACATGTGTTCTACAAATGACATTGAACGAAAAGGATAACTTACAGAATGAGGCAAGTATTAGAAAATCAGATTGCTGATAAAAGATTTGTATTTCAAATCCTTGCAAATATAAAATAAGAAAAAGGTGCTAAGGATACAGTTCAATGGATAAAGAACTCTTCCACATGTAAAATAAAAAGCAAGAAGCTAGAAAGATGATTTGGAGTGTAAGCTGCTTGCTGATCAGGCACTCACAAAAATGTTTGAGCATTGCTGGTTGTCTATAACATCAATGTCAGGGACAGGTGGATGTGTGTGCAAAGGCAGACAGTTCCTGAGGGCTCATTGACCAACCAGTCTAGCTGAAACAGCACTTTTAAATTCTGTTGACAGAGGTTTCTGTCCAGCTCAGTCCCGCAGCTATTTAGTTCCAAAAAAAACACACAGAGGTCTATGTTAATTATAGTCTGGTTGACCTATTGACTCAGGCTTCTTATTAATTAACTCTTACATCTTACATTAATCCACAACTATTGTCTGTGTTAGCCATGTGGCTTGATATCTATTATCAGTGAGGCATTCTCATCTTGCTTCTGATGCATCTGGGTGAAGACTTCAGACTGAGCCTTTCCTCTTCCCGGAATTCTACTATTCTGGTTGCCCTGCCTATACTTCCTGCCTGGCTACTGGCAAATCAGCGTTTTATTAAACCAATACAAGTGACAAATCCTTACAGGGTACAAGATCATTGTCACACAGCAAGGTTCAGTTAGAAACTTTTTAAAAAATAAAGTAGATCATGTTGGTGATACTTTATAGGTGTAGCTTCTGCTGTTGCTAGAAGACACACTCTCACTGTAAACTCCCTGATCTCCTGGGTCTTATAATCTTTCCATCCCCCTCTTCCATATTGTTCCCTGAACTTTAGGTGTAGGAGTGTTGTGCAGATGTATCCATTGGGACTGGACTCTCCAACTTGGCATTTTTATTATTGTGGTTTTCTCTAGTGGTCTCCATCTGTTGCAAAGAGAAGTTTCCCCGATGACAGGTATTGAATACACTTTTCTGTGGGTAAAAGGGTAAATGTTTATAAATTGTTGTTAGGGATTGTGCTGTTCTGGTGGTTTGAGTGAAAATGGATCCTATAGGCTAATGTGTTTGAATGCTTGGTGTCCAGTTAGTGGAACTGCTTGGGACAAATGGGAAGGTGTGGCCTTGTTGGAAGAAGAATGTCATTGGGATTGAACTTTGAGGTTTTAAAAGCCCATGTCGTACTTAGTCTCTCTCTCTCTCTCTCTCTCTCTCTCTCTCTCTCTCTCTCTCTCTCTCTCTCTCCTGCCTGCATATCAGCATGTGGAATTCTCCGTCCCACAATCATTTAGTCCCAAATAAAGACAGAGAGGTCTACATCAATCATAAACTTAATGGCCTCTTAGCTCAGGCTCCTTATTAACTCTCACAACTTATATTAGCTCATAATTCTTGTCTTTGTTAGCCTTCTGGCTTGGTATCTTTTTCAGTGAGGCTATCTTGCTTCCTTTGTGGCTGAATCATGCCTGCAAACTGAATCTTTGCTCTTCCTAGAATTCTCATCGCCCTGCCTCTACTTCCTGCCTGGTTTCTCTGCCTATACTTCCTGCCTGGCTACTGGCCAATCAGTGTTTATTTTAAACACAAGTGACAGCACATTGTCCCACAGCACTAGCCCTCTGAAGCTGTAAGCAAGTCCCCAATTAAATACTTTCTTTTATAAGAGTTTACTTGGTCATGGTGTCTTTTCATAGCATTAGAACAGTAACTAAGACAGCTGGCTTAATAAATTAGAGGTTCTAGATTCTCCTCCAAAAACCATGGCTTCACTATCACTGAGTAGTTAGCTAGGCTTCTAATACCAGGAATGGTTTTCCTGTTGCTGAGATTATCCAATTATAGAGCCATTGTTTATCACCAAGGTGTACATGAAGCTACACTCAAGTCTCACACATGACTACTCAAATGGGAGTGAAGCAAGGATGACACCAATGGCCTTTCCAGACTGGATGGAGAAAAGCCCACAAGGCCTCAACTCCATAGCCAATTGAATAAAACTGGGAGTAGGAAAGGTGACCCTCCCAGAGAAAAGCACACTAATTAGAGGTCTCATGACTAACAGTGAGTCCTGAAAACATACATGTAAGTAACATTGTATGGACTCAACGAGTTCTAGTTAGGACTATATGTGCATGCAAAATACATATGTTCACACAATAACAATTGGTGAAAAGAGTGATCATAAATTTGAAGGTGAGTGGAGATTGGTATATTAGAGGATTTTAAAGGAGGAAAGGGAAAGAAGAAATTTTGCAATTAAAATGCATGTCAAAAATAAATAATAAGGTAGAAGGCAGTGAGATGGCTCAGTGAATAATGGCAAATGCTGCCAATCCTAATGAGCTGACTTTGATAGCCAAGACCGATATGGTAGAAGGAGAGAACTTATGCCCACAAATGGTCATCTGTCTCCACACATGCATCACTATGGTATGGGTACTGACACACA
>NW_004949190.1:980071-984499 GCF_000317375.1 Microtus ochrogaster
AGCCTCTCCAGCAAAGGCTATCATTGGTGTTTTTGATTTTAGCCATTCTGACAGGTGTAAGGTGATATCTCAAAGTTGTTTGATTTGCATTTCCCTGATTGCTAGGGAGGTTGAGCATGACCTTAAGTGTCTTTTGGCCATTTGAACTTCTTCTGTTGAGAAATAAGTCTCTGAGTGGATATTTCTCCAAAGAAATACACAGATGGGCAATTCATGACAAGATACTTAATATAGTCACTAGAGAAATTGAAACCAATGTATGATTCTATTTAATACTCACTAGGAAGGCAGAACAAAAGAGGACATACAATAAAAGGTACTGATGGGATACCTCCATTCCTTTTTATATTATGCATTTTAATTAGATCACAAACCAGTGGATTTACACAAAACTTATTCATCCTACATGTGTGGGCAATACTGTTCCCAGAAGACATTGGTTGTTAATCTCACTTCCAGGAGTGGGATGCCTCCATACGAGTGGCTTTGTCAGGGAGGTTTTAAGGGAGGGTACCCAAAGAATATCGCCATTGATTCTTTTTGCATATCATAACTAGATGACAAGACCACATTGCTGAATATATCACCACTTTTATTGCAAGACACGGAGAAATCAAAGCCAACAGACCAGGAAACTTTTCCTCCTGGCTACTAGTCACAGTGCTGGAACATGCTATGCAGGATGCTGGAGGAGAAAAGATATCAGTGGTCTCGCCCAGTGCTGGACCCTGAATGCTGCAACAGTAGGCCAGATAAATTGTGCCCACAGGTGCAATAGTGGCATGATGGTTATGGCATAATCAATCACCTTTTCCTTGAATTTGAGGCCTGATCCCTCTGAGGGATTTCATGTTTTGTATTGTGATCCTGATCAAAAGCCCATGGGTCCTAGTGAAGCACTACTGGTGATATTTCACTAGATGTTCATGCTATCAAATTACCTTCTAGACTGCGTGTGTATACCTATACATCTGTGCTACTTTTGGCCTTGGTCAGAGAAGTTGCCTTTTGCATTGTGTAGCTGTTAATTCAGATAGTCATAACTTGTCAGAGTGCTAATAAGTGACTGTTAGTACAACCCAAAATGGTATTTATCTATCAATTACCACACAGTCAAGGATCATGAAATGTCGCTGAAGAGGAGGAAGATCCAAGGAGGGGAAGGGGATCTGTCTTCTGGACATGGTATGTCTTATACATTTGTCAATTCACAATGTGGTTGCCTGTATAAAACCTATACAGCAGCCGGGCGGTGGTGGCGCACGCCTTTAATCCCAGCACTCGGGAGGCAGAGGCAGGCGGATCTCTGTGAGTTCGAGACCAGCCTGGTCTACAAGAGCTAGTTCCAGGACAGGCTCCAAAACCACAGAGAAACCCTGTCTCGAAAAACCAAAAAAAAAAAACCTATACAGCAGTGGTTCTCAAACTTCCTAATGCTGTGACCTTTTAATATAGTTTTTCATGTTGTGGTGACCCCAAACCATAAAAGTATTTTGTTGCTACTTCATAACTGTAATTTTTCTATTGTTATAAATTGCAATGTAAATATTTGATATGTAAAATATCTGATATGTGAACCCTGTGGAAGTCATGACACACAGGTTGAGAACTGCTGCTATACAGGTTCAAGCCAGTCAAAATTTTAGCAGGGATTTTGGAAATAGTATATGAGACCCAGCCTTTTGGGAGTGGAAGCTATCCAGAGTTGAGGGCTGATGAGGAAGACAGGGTCACTTTTCTTTTGGCAGATAGCCACTGGTAGATTGCCTTTGCCCCCAATGGATAGTCCCATACAGTGCATACATTGCCAGCATTAATTGGATTTGGAGAGTTGTTAGCAATGGTAATAATAAAAAAGAAGGCATAAGTTTAGAATAGAAAAGGTTTAGGGGTATCCCAGAGGTAGTAGTGTGGGTAGATTTGATTAAAATCCATTGCATACATGTATATGAAAGAGCCAAACAATAGATATAAGGGAAAAAATTATGAAAGTATTGACAAGACTAGAGAAAATTGGAGCCCTCAGCCTCTGGTCATCAGAATAGTGCTTTTGCTTTGGGAAACAGTCTAGAAAACAGTTTTTCCAGCAAGGAAAATAAGAATTACCATACAATCCAGCAATTCTGCTCCTAGGCAGATACCAAGGAAATACAAAATTCATTTACATAGATGCATACTGAATTATTCATAATAGTCAAAAAAGTAAATAATCCAAATGTCCATCAGTAGATGAATTAACAATCAAAATGTAATTTTTAAAAAAACATAGAGTGGAATATTTTGCACAAATCAAAGAAAATCCAGTACTGACACACGCCCTAACATGAATGATCAAAACATTATATTAGGTGAAAGAAGCCAGATATGAATGACTACATCAATTTTTATGAAATATCCAGAATAGGCACATCCACAGGGGTAGAAAATAGATTCATGATATTCAGGGGTTAGGTTCATGGGGAAATAGAGAATAATTGCTAATTGATATTGGACTTCTTTCAAGGATAATAAAAATATTCTATGATGATAATTGTACAACTCTATTGCTGAACTTTTTACTTAAATGGGTGAAATTTATAGTATGTTAATTAGATATCGGTAAGGCTTTTTTTTAAGAGTTGTTTAGATCTTGCGTGAAATAGGAAAATGAATCAAGCACAGCTAGCTCTTCCTTCCCTTATGGCTGTCACTAACAGGAGGACTAAAGTATCAAAATAACATTGCTAGATTCACTGTATATCCCTATCCAGTCTTTCTTTTATTTCATGTGAAATTTACAATATTCTTTTGCATCTGATTTATCCTTATAAATAATTTTAAATACTTTATGAGAAAAATCACTTTAGATGCCAATAATACAGAGTAGAAAATATCCACTTCTACAAAACAGGTGCAGCCAAGGGAGTGGGTGAAATGAGGCCCGCCGACAATCCTAACACCCCAGAGATGGAAGCAGGAGGGTCAAGTGCAGGGCCAGCCTGAGCTACAAGGCCAGCCTGCGGGCAGAATCCATGTGAAAAATAATAAAAGAAAAAATCTCTTTTTAAAAAAATCTCAGCTCAATTTATAAGAGGGAGTATAGAGAATTTATAGACAAAGAGAACCAAGATTCCCTGTTCTCCTGGAGACCCTGAGCATCTATTCAGTCATGGGGAAAGCAAGTTGGTAATGGATCACAGAGCAACCTTGGCAAAGGGCAATCAGAAGTTGTATATTCAGAGAAAGCAAATCTGGAATATGAATTGATCTGAGAGCTCCCCTTTGAAGTGGTCTCCCTGCGCATATCCTGAACCAGCAACTAACACTATGTCAAGCTGAGGAAAGTGACATAAGGCCTCTTAAGTTGCAGTGTGCATGCCACCTGATTCTGAACAGGGCTTGAGCATGTGGAAACATGAAACTCTTGCTCCATTAAGCAAGCTTCTAGGAGAGGAGTCAAATAACTGTGAGGTGGGCCTTCCACATGGCAGCTTCAGGCGGAGCTCAGCTGTTGCTGCAGTAGGCACTGGCTTCTCTGCTCAGACCTGTCAGAAGCATTATAATTAAACCTCCCACCTCCCTCTGACCAGGGCTGACAGCTGTGAACACAGAGCTGCTAAGACAGCCACATGTATTCCTAAGTCAATTCTGATCCAGGAAGGGTGTGCAAATTGTGCCACCTCCACAATTTCCAGAATAAAGAGCACTTCTAATCCTGGGAAAAGGATGAGTCGGAGATTTCTAAGGCACCTTGGATAATAGAAGTATTTCTTGACACTTTGAAAAAGCATGACACTTTCTTGCAGCATTGCACTTTCTGATTCAGCAGTTCAACGACTAGGTTTTTATCCAAGATAATGACAATATATATTTAGAAGAAGAATTTTATGTGATTTTTGTAAAAATTTATTCACAGTAGTTCGAACTTGAAACAACTCAAACATTTATCAATAGAGGATTAGATAAACAATGTTTTACTCACATAATAAAATATTACTTAGGAATAAAATACAATGAAAAACATATATGTGTGTATGAATACATTCATAAGCATTGTATGTAATTTTAGGTAAATATAAAATAATTATTCCTTATGCCTTTTTCAATTACCTTTAGTGTTTTTTTATTTCTATGCTCTCCCTTTCCTTCTGAATTGTTATATAGCTGAAATGAAATTATACCACTTGAACTGATACTACTATCCTCAAGAACTATAGACTATAACCCCGGCCCCCCCAGCATCAGGAATGAGAAACTTCTTTTCAAGAAGTTGTTGCTAAGGGAAGCCCAAGCAATACAGCCTATTGTTATTACTCTTGGTTGCTTTCCAGAAATTGAAGGTAAGTCCCTGTTGCCAAAAAAAAAAAAAAAAAAAAAAAAAAAAAAAAAAAAAAAAAAAAAAAGCACTATACTAAGGACATAGGACTCAGAGGATTTGAGCTGGACTGT
>NW_004949190.1:985383-986894 GCF_000317375.1 Microtus ochrogaster
TCACTTTTTTCTCCCCATCTCCCCTTACCCCCCTCCCACCCCACCCTTAAGATCCCGATTTTTTGCCTGGCAATCTTGTCTACTTCCCCTACCCAGGAGGATAGCTATATGTTTTTCTTTGGGTTCACCTTCTTATTTAGCTTCTTTAGGATATTAAAGTATAGACTCACTGACCTTTTTTTGTAGCTAGAAACCAATTATGAGTGAGTACATCCCATGTTCATCTTTTTGGGTCTGGGTTAAAAAAAAAAAAAAACAAGACCTGACAAGAATACCTTGCTTGACCACACAGTTATTCTAGAACTAGTTGCTTGGGTATGGATGTATGTGGGATCTTAGGATAATTTGTTTTTCACCTGTAGTAAGTAAGTGGCTTAATCATGTAAGGGATATGGAAAAATATGCTGTTTGAAGCTGTTTTTTTGTATTTATTGTAATCATTCACTTGAAAAACAGAATGTAACCACATTGCAATTTTTATATTGCCTGAAAGATTTTGCTGGGGTATATAAGCTGTAAGGGAAAAAACAAGGATGGAGTGAGAAAGATTACAAATTGGCTAGAAGGAAAACATCAAGAATGAGAAAGTTAAAATGAGTTAGAAGGAAAACATCAGGAAGTAGAGAGTTAGAAGGAAAACATCAGGAAGTAGAGAGTTAGAAGGAAAACATCAAGAATGAGAATAGGAAATAACCAGGAAAATAAAGAATAGATAAGGAAAAAGAAGAATAAAGAAAGGGTCTGAAGGAAACCATCAAAAAATAGCAGAAAATCTTTACTCATGATATCTTAGCAATATGGGTGCCTAAATCAGAACTGAACAAGGAGAACAGAAATAAGCATACCGAAGTAGAAGGGTGACAATTCATGGGGCCCTTCCCTTATCAAAAGAACCACAGGCAGCTAAGGAACTCTGAAAGCAGGAGAAGCAGTCATTCCTCATACAGGAGTCCCCTAAATAGTGGCCAATACCAAGTGGTAAACATAAAATCATGTACATACAACACTAAAAAGACTCAACAAGTTGCATCTCTCTCACATGTGTGTGTGTGAGCCTGCACGCACGTGTGTGCTTGTGCATGTGTGTGAGAGTGTGCATGTAATAATAAATATTAAGGAATAAATGGCCAAGAGTTTGAGAGAGATTAGGGGGAGTGTTATGGGAGGATTTAGATGAAGGAAAAAGGATGGGGGAAATGAAGTGAATATACTTTAATTTTTTTAAATATGGGAAAAAATAAGGGATGCAGAGCAAGATAGTTCAATGGGTAAAATTACTTGCTATACCATTTTGGTAAACTGAATTCAATAGAACTAACTCATGAAGGTTGTCCTCTGACTTTCAAAAGCACCAGGTGGCATAAACACAGACACCCACTAAATAATACAATGAGTAAGAAAACTTTAATGAGTACTTTAAATACGATATATGGGGAGATTAAAAAATGGGGCAGTGATCTGAACAGAGAATTCTCAACAGAAGAAGTTCAAATGGCCAAAAGACACTTAAG
>NW_004949190.1:988643-1009454 GCF_000317375.1 Microtus ochrogaster
CCCAAATGCTCTGAGGATTGAGAACAATTGGAGCTATAAGGATAGCGCTTGTTACATGAGGCCCTGGGTTGGACCTCCCCACCCCAGCACTTTGAATAATAATAAAAAAAATGCAATGGTAAGAATGACCATTGTCCTCCAATCAGGGAGTATTGCAGTGGATACTATTACTGGTGGGAGTACACCTCCAGAAAACAGTTTTGCAGTTTCTTGTAAAGTTAAAAGTTGAACATAGGACTCACACCCATAATTCCAACACATAAGAGATCGAGACAGACGAATCCCAAGTTAATGACAGTCTAGAATATACAGCAAGACTCTGTTTCAAAAAATAAATAACTGCAGGAGAAATATGCTCACCATATAATAAACACTTGAGTGAAAATATCATTATGTAGCATAGAGGCATGTATAGTAAATATATGCAATGAACTTTTAAAGGAAATGAACAATAAATTGATAAGTAAATAAATAAATGAATGATTTAAGGAAGGCAGAGCTCCTAAACTAGTTTAAAGAGACCAAAATAATGTTATTTATGGTAGATTCAATATAGTCAAACTGAACATAATGTAACAGTTTTCAAGAAAACAGTATATTCAGCATAACCAATTTAAAGGTGTCCAATCAATATAAAATATTATATCTATTAGCTGTTGTTAATATGTTTTGTGTACTGTGTTGTTTCCTAAATGATCTGCCATGCTCGCTGGAGCACTTTTTGTTATTATTGTTTTTACAAAGACCCATTACCATGGCATGCAGACTAGCCTGCATGTGTAGATCAGGCTGGCTTTGAACTATCGATCCTCCTGTCTATGCCTCCCAAGTATGGGGGGATTACAGGTGTGCTCTACTACATCCAGTTCTATAAAGAGCCTTTCTGTTTCATAGACAGGTTCATTCTTGGTTTGTGGATTGCTAATAAAAGACAATTCTCTATTTAAACTCAATTCATTTGAACACTTGATCCCCAGATGGATGGATGTACCACTTTGGAGAGTGTAGAACCGTTGAGTCATGGGGTGTAACTAACTGATGGAGTAGACTTCTTTGGATAGCCCATTTTAGAGTTGTGACAATAACCAGCTCCTGGACTTTGGGTACCAAACACTACTTCCTGGTTGGTCAAGATATGGGAAGAAGCAGCTGTAGGCTCTCACAATACTGTACCAAGACATTTATGCCTTTCCAGCCATGACGGACTGTATCTTCTGTAACATTGGGGCAAAATAATCCTCTTTTCTCTCAAGTTGTTTCTGTCACTGTCTGAAGGAGGAGAAAAGTGATGAATATGAGCACCTACTATTAGGTGCTTGAGTAAATTCAGAGATCAAGCATGCCAAGGGAACAAAGTGTCTGTCCCACCACATTCTAACTGATTAATAAAGCTTCCCAAATTCAATACGGAAAGAAATATCTCTTAATAGGAGAATGACAAGGTCATACTGCAGAACAGCTTGTAAGATAGTAGCTATGATGGCCTCCATCTTAGAAAACCCAGTCTGCCACATGAAAACAACTTGATGTACGTATAAATAGAAACAACTATTTATTTAAATATAAACAAAAAGTAAATAACTTGAGATGTTAAAAATAAGATGGTGAACAGAAAATAATACATAAAACATAAAAACTCTTTATGTGGCATGCTAAAAAATGTTGTCTTTTGGACATGAAATGGCCTTTGTACTCATGAACTCACAAGCATCTGTCATTTCCTGAACAAAATTGGACCCATCAACATCCTGTTCTGCATAGGGGAATGACTTCATGAACAATTATTGGCAGTTATTGGTTGGTAGGGAACAGGAAGTCATTTTCTTCCATGATTTAACCATAGTTAAGTTTCCCATAGTTCAATAAATAACCCCTATCCATGCTCATATAGGATACCTTAATTAAACTCAGGGAGTCTCCAAAAAATAGAACAAACAAAAAAGACACAAGAAATAGGTGGACATTTTTTGGGGAAAGGGGAGTTCAGTGAGATGGGAATGAAAGGGAAATGGAAGTGAAAATGATGAAAATGCATTCTAATTGTTTAATGCTAGCCCTCTGTGAGTGTTTATAACAATATTCATAATCTCCTAAGATCAGAAAAATAGAAATACCCTTCAATATGTAATAGATGAGCAAAATGTGCTACCTCTGTCTGATGGAATATTACTCCACAACAGATAGAATCTCATTTTGATCAATGAAGTAACTTGTATCATATCATATCAAAGGCAAGTTAAAAGATTAACTTCAACACTCCAGAATTAGTAGTGCTTCTGCTATGTTCAAGGAAAGTTTCTCTTACACCTGTAGGGGTCCTGGACAGACTATCAGGAGGAAAACACACAACTACCTTTAATTATGCATTTCACACTAGCTAGGACTCTCCAACAGTGAAAGCCCAAAGAATCAAGAAAAATGCCCATTTTGTGTGAAGTTTGATGAAGTGAATAGCTGTGGTGAACTCTGATAGAGCAGAAAAAGGTTTATGATGCAGGGTACAAAGTTGGCTAGAACTTTGGCAAAGTTGGCTGTTTGACATTCTTGTAGCTCTCTGTCTTCCCAGAGCATCTGTCACAGGAGAATCTTCAAGGGAAGAAGAAAGTCAGAATAACTTTCCAGGATTTCACAGCCAGATTCAGAAGAGAGAGGAAGAGAGGAGGGGAAGCAAGGTAATTTGATTTTCTAGTGTCTGCTCCAGGTGGGGGAGCAGGAAGAAACAGGCATTCTCAGTTTTATAGATACTTAGTTCTTTCTAGTCAGAAAGAAAAAAAAACTCAGTATGGTCAAAGTACTAGACATGCTTGTGTAAAAATTGACAAATAACACCCATCAATAGATGCAATCAATATTTTCCTAGTTTAATACCATGTCCAAGACCAAACATGTGGAAGGAAAGGATTGTTTTATCTTATACTTCTGAGGGAAGTCAGGGAAGGAACTCAAGGTAGGAGCCTAAAAGCAGGAACTGAAGAGAAGACCCCGGTGATGGAGGAGGGTCATCTGTCTATCTGTTGTTTCATTGGTTAATTAATAAAGAAAACTGCTTGGCCTGATAGGTATGCGGGGAAAACAGAACAGAATGCTGGGAGGAAGAAGGGAGTGACTCAGACACCATGGATACAGCCGCCAGGTCAGACATGCTGAATCTTTCCCAGTAAGCCACCACCTTGTGGAGCTACACAGATTATTGGAAATGGGTTAGTCAAGATATGAGAGTTAGCCAAGAAGAGGCTAGAGCTAATGGGCCAAGTAGTGCTTAAAAGAATACAATTTGTATGTTGTTTTTTCGGGGCATAAGCTAACCAGGCAGCCACGAGCTGGGTGGCAGGAACGCAGCCCGCTGTTCCTTCTACACCTTGGAGGAATGCTGCCTACTGTCTTTCATTCAGGCTCATATTTAGCTATTATTCTTACATAGCCCAGGAACTGTGGTACCATTCATAGTGTGTTGGCTACTCCTTTAGAAATTAACAACTAAGCAAATGTCTCATGCCAATACAGCATGTACATTTCTTCAATTGAGGTGTGTCAAGTTGATAATGGAAGCCAACTATGACAAATAAGAATTTATTAGAAAAAAAGAATTTATTAGGAACTGACAAGATTGCTCAGTTGCTACGAAAGCCTGACAACCTGAGTTAAATCCTAGAACCCATAGTAAAAAGAAAGAACTGAAGGTTATCCTCCGACATTCACACATGTGCCTGGCACATACACAAACACACACACACACACACACACACACACACTAAAATAAAACAAATTACTTAATCAATCTATGATATAAGACTTGTGTATTCATGTATGTAAATTCTATGTCAACTTCAGTGATATTATGAGCAAAGAGGCCAAGACTATGATGAAGAAACTCACAGAAACAGCTGACCAAAATTAGCGGGACTGTCATCTGAGGAACCTGCATAAGACCAAACTAGGCCCTCTGAATAATGGTGACAGTTGTGTGTCTTGTGCAGTTTGTGGGGCAACTGACAGTGGAACCAGTAATTATCCTTAGTGAATGAACTGCCTCTTTGGAGTCCATTCCCTATGGAGGGATACCTTGTTCAGCCTAGATACAGGGGAGGACCTTGGTCCTGGCTCAAGTGATGTGACAGACTTTGTTGACATCCCATGGGAGGCTTTACCCTCTCTGAGGAGTGTATGGGGGTGGGGTGGAAAGAGGGTGGGGCGAGTAGAGAATGGGAGGAAGAGGGAACTAGAATTGGTATATAAAATAAGATTGTTTTACAAATAAAAGAAAAAAGAAATGGAGGAAAAGATAAGCAAAAAATTGGAGGAAATCAATAAATTTCTTAAAAATGTCAAGATCATCAAGAAAAAAATGACAAATAGTTGACAGGAACAAATAAAACTGTTAGAAACTGTTCAAGACCTGAAATGGAAATAGGTGCAAGTGTACACATGAACACATACACACCACACACACACAAACAGAAAGAGAGAGAGAGAGAGAGAGAGAGAGAGAGAGAGAGAGAACAAGGTGAAAGCTTTTAGTTAGTTTAATAAAAATCTTTTCTCATTCCATACAGCTATCCTCATTCCTACTCACTCCCCACCTCCAACCCCACCCTTTCTTTCACACCAACCCTTACATCTACTCCCCAGAAAGGGAAAGGTCCCCCATGAGGAGTCAACAAAGCCTGACACATCACTTTGAGGAAGTATCACGCATCTATTCCCCTATCCCCATATCTAGGCTGAGAAAGGTATCCTTCCAAAGAGAATGTGCTCCAAGATGCCAGATCAAGCACAAGGAATTGTAAAGAGAGACTGCTCTTTCATTTCCCTGTTGCCCAGACCCAAATAATCACACAGAAGCTATATTAATTACAACACTGTTTGGTCTATTAGCTCAGGCTTCTTATTAACTATTATATCGTAAATTAACCCATTTCTATTTATCTGTATATTACCATGAGGCTATAGCTTACTGGAAAGGTTATGACAGCATCATTTATCTCCTTCAACAGCTACATGGCATATCCTTGTGTCCATCTACTCTCTATATATATCCCTTTCAGCCTGGCTATGTTCTGCCCTACCTTAGGCCAAAGCAGCTTTATTCATCAACTAAAAAAAGCAACACATGTACAGAAGGACATCCTACATCACCTCCCCTTTTCTGTCTAATTAAAAAGGTTTTCAATTTAACATAATAAAATGACATATGCAAAACAATTATTAAGCAAGAATTATAGTTACAATATTTTGTCCATTTATATTTGGTAAATTAAGGAAAATACTCTATTATCTATCCTATCTTTGTGAGTCTAAAGTTTCATATCTAATTTATCTTTTATCATAACTAAGGAAAACTATAACTCCTTGTCTTCAACTCTATCAAGAAACCCAGAAGGATATAATATTACCTAAGTAAATAGGAAATGCATTGTAATCGACTTCCAAAGCTCTAGAATTAAAAGAGACATCTCACTGTCTTGAATAGTCACCCAAACTTCTTCTATAATGTTGGGGTATCCATCTTTAGCCTACAGGCCCATAGTATCCAGCAGAATTTTTCATGAAGCAGGAAATTTGAAGATCTGTTCTGCCTAATAATGGCAAAGTTAATCAGTTTCTTTCTTCTATGTCCTGCAGAATGTTTGGCAGTTCCTTCTGTGAAGCAGGAACCCTAAAGGACCATCCCATCTTTTGGAAAGTTCAGTGGTCACTTTTCTGTGGGTCCTGCATGTGCAGTTCATACAACATATGAAAAACAGTCCAGGTAAGAGCAATTTCTTGCCCAAATGGATAGCCTTGTCACACTGAAGGCAAGTTCCATAGTGAGTTTCTTTAATGCCCATCAACCTCTCTGAAGTAATTGGTACTGCCAGAGGAAGACATGTCTCACTGTTGAGAAAATTCTAAGTTCTTAAAACATTTTAAATGTTGTATTTTGTAGATCTTTGAAAGACTTGAATAATACCTTTCTATCTGAAATATATCTCTGAAAATCTAACATGACTATCATAGATGACTATCTATTAATCCATAACTTTTAAATTATACATTACATTTTTAAATGAGCTGCACAAACACATAATAGCTTAAACAAGAATAGAAATATGCAAATAAAAATGGACCTTAAATTTTTATCAATAAATCAAGATCAATACCACTGCAAAGTATTCATCTCAATATCGTATCCCCCTTATTTTCATTAACCATTTATAAACAACCCTTTCAAAATGAAATAAACATTTATAAACAATCATTTTGGGAATTTGGGCTTTGTTTTTTCCAAACTGCTTCCTGCTATTTTGGGCAAAGTATTTTTAGGGTTCATGGAGACCTTTAAGAGGGTCTTGTTCCATCAAACCACATTAGACTCAAAAGAATCCACAGGTTCTTATCTTCTGTGGAAACAAAAGCAAAACCTCTTTTCCAAAGTAACATATCCTTAGACTAAAATTTTGAAGTCAAGATAACTTTGAAATATATATGTTGGTTTAGCTTAGCAGCCCATACAATGAAATGTCTCTCTGTAGTTAGCTCATTCACAGTCAAAAAATTTAAAGAAAACACAATAATAATACATAATCCAGACTCTGTGTAAATTCCATCTTTACATAACTTATTTTTCTTTACTCAATCTATGACTGCCTATACTCTTATATTACTTTTACAATCTCTTTAAAGACTTTGTTTCATTTTTAAACCTATTTCTTTTTATAACTGTCTGTACTGTTTTCCTTCTCTTTCCCAAGCCTATGTATATTTATACAACACTATGACCCATCCAGAGGTCCTTTTCTTATGAATCTGTCTTTATTGCATATCTGTGATCATTTTCTGACCAGCAGCATGTTATTTTTTAAAATGCTAAATGAGCGTGTCTAGGACCAACTCAACAGTCCTGCCTGTTTGCTCCCCCCAGTTTAACATGGCAGAGGTATGTTCACTGCCTCTGCAAGCCATGCTCACCACAACTCCAGGGACATAGCAGATCTATGCCACCATTAAGCAACTAGTAGCACATTGCTCACAAGTCCCATTTAAGTGCAGGACCTCCCAAAAGACCCAGAGTTTGTTCTGCCAGTATGAAACAGGAAGATATTTTAAAAAGAAGCCCTGCTGTTTTTGCTGCTTATGCTGACTCAGGAAGTCTTTTCTTAAAGGAGCCTTGACTTTGATCACCACCAGCAAATAGAACCTATCTGAAAAAAAATGTGGCCACCAAGAAGCTGCGCTTAACTCAGTTCTCTTATGTCTAGAATTCTTTCCCAAGCTCTGTGTTTTTATGTGGATGTAGTTGCCCCACACTAGCCCCATTTTGTAAAGGGAGACTGTTCTTTTGGTTCCCAGCTTCCCAGATCCAAATAATCACACAGAAGCTATATTAATTACAACACTGTTTGGCCTATTCGTTTAGGCTTCTTATTTACTAACTTTTACATCTTAAATTAACCCATTTCTATTCATCTGGGTATCATCACAAGGCTGTGGCTTATGGCAAAGGTTCTGGCAGTGGCGTCTTTTTCCTTCTGCAGCTACATGGCATCTCTTTGACTCTGCCTAGTCTCTCTCTATATCCCTTCCAGTCTGGCTATATTCTGCCCTGCCATAGGTCATAGCAGCTTTATTCATTAACCAAGAAGAGCACATATACAAAAGGACATCCCACATTAAGGGTTAAATCCTGGTCCCACGGCCAGTGTCCCCACAGACTGCCCAAGCCTCACAACTGTCCCTCACATTCAATGACCCTAACTTGGTCCCATGAAGGTTCCCCCACTATCAGTCCAGAGTCAGTGAGCTTTCACTAGCTCAGGTCAGCTGTTGCTGTGGATATCACCATCATGGTCTTTACCCCTCCCCTTGCTCATATCATAGCTCCTCCCTACAGTAGGAGCTGCGGGCCTGCTTTTTGTCCCACCCGGCTCCCGCATGGCTAGCTTTACACCAGAAATAACAACACACAAACTGTATTAATTTAAACACCACTTGGCCCATTATATCTAGCCTCTTCTTGGCTAACTCTCGCACCTGGACTAGCCCATTTCTAATAATGTGTGTAGCACACCAAGGTGCGCTTACCGGGAAGATTCTAGCCTATGTCCATCCTGGGTCAGAGCTTCATCATGTCTGCCCGGGAGAGGAGAGCATGGCCTCTGAGCTCACTTCCTCTTCCTTCCAGCATTCTGTTCTGTTTACTCCGCCTATCTAAATTTTAACCTATCAGGGCCAAGGTAGTTTCTTTATTTAACCAATGACCTTCCTCCATCACCTCCCTCTCCTGGAAGTGACAGCTTTTTTTTTGTTGTTGTTTTTGTTTTTGTTTTTTGAGACAGGGTTTCTCTGCAGCTTTGGAGCCTATCCTAGAACTAGCTCTTGTAGACCAGGCTGGTCTCAAACTCACAGAGATCCGCCTGCCTCTGCCTCCCGAGTGCTGGGATTAAATAAGTGCGCCACCATCGCCCGGCTGAGGTGACAGCTTTTTAAAATAAAAGGCAAACGTTGGTGTTTTTAAAATGTTCTACAGGGATTTGCCATTTCATTTATGAGTGATGGAGTACTAATTCTCCAGAATATAAGAATCAACATTTCTAGAAAAGAAAAAGAATGCAGATACCTACTTCTGATTCTCTTTGAAAGCTAAATGTGTTGGGCACAAAATAAAACACCACCATCTCCCACAAGCCCTGTTCTCATTTACCATGGTCTGCTAGTGTGTATTTTATGAGATATGGAGTTAAGGCTCTTGTGGCCTCCACCTCTAATGTTCTAAATCCTTTCTCTGTTTTCCTCAGATTAAAACCTGCAATTCATTCCCAGATCCTAGCCTTAAGGTATGCCTTTGATCCTTGCTATGCAGGTGGTAGACTCTACAGAGTAAATGTAAGATTTTAAATGCAGATAGGAGTGAAGTGGCATGAAGTCAATGCTTTGTATGAGGAGACTGTTTAAATAACTTCAGAAGCTTGTGGGAAAGTAGACAGAGAGAATAAGAGACCTATGATTTCACGCTAATCTGCTCACATAACACAAATGAATATACTAATACAGTAGTTCATATTAGACCAATTAAAAGTCTTGTTAAGCCCAGCCAGATGAAAAGTAAAAGCCAGCTATAATCCTATTTAAGATATATTATCATGCCATTCAGAAATTTGATCTTTTTCTGTGTGTTCTGATTTTTAATTATACTTTTATTTTAAGGTTATTATGGCACTACCTACAGCCATAAAAAATAATAGAGAGATCGTATCTGTCATCTTGCTCCAGTGGAGATCAGAAAGGGACATTGGGTCCCCTCGAGCTGGAGTTATGGGTAGCTGACCAATATGGGTGCTGCAAACTGAACATGGGTCTGTGCAAGAGCAGGAAGCACTCTCAACAACTGAGCCATCTCTACAGCCCTTTGTTGTTGTTTTAATACAATTTTGAATCTTTTCATATATAGTATATAGTATGTGGAATATAAATTTATAATCATTACTTCATTGATACATTTTAAATTACACAGGGAAAATAGTAGTTAAAAAAGCAAGAAATATAAAATAAAACAAAAAAGCTACTGGCTTTTATGTTTTCCTATATACTTACTTTTATTCTTGAATGACTCCTTTGGTCATGGTTCAAAATTCTGTCCTTAAAGGTCAATTTTGGTATTTTATTTTTAATATATATTTGATCTTATATATTCATTATACATGGTAATTATACATGGCACTGTCTATGGAAGGACCTTTTTACATATGTACATAATTGACTTAGAGGCTATAGTCACTCATGATACTTCATGTTTTTCAAGAAAGTGGTCCATTTATTCTAAATTGCCAATTACTATGTACAGAGGTTTTATAATGTTCCTTTACTATCCTTTGATGTCTTCAAGATTTGGTAATGCTTTGTTGTTTACTTGGTTTTCTGAAGCAGTCTCATTGTGTAGTCCAGATTAGCTTCAAAATCAAGATCCTCTTGCCTTAGCCAGAATCATTATAATCAGTGATATTTTCTTTCATTCTTGATGTTAATCATTTGTTTTCTTTTTTGTCATTGTTTTCTAGATATTTGCTGATTTTCTTCACATTATTTAAGGATACATTTCTGTGATTTGTTGCTCTTCCATTCATTAATTTTTATTTATTTCCTTCTGTTTATTTTGGATTCATTTTAGGTTTTTGATGTGGATTTATTTTCTTTAGTTTTTTAGTGTGTGTGTGTGTGTGTGTGTGTGTGTGTGTGTGTTGCAATACAGTGTTGTGAGTACAAGGATTTGTAATCAATACCATTACTTTCTGTTCAAGATCTTCCTTTTGTGCGATCTATGAATTTACCATAAATTTTACTATGAGGACTTTGCATTTTCAATAATCCTTAAGTGTTTTTTGTTATTCTTCTTTTTCTTAAATATTTTTCAAAATATTAACATCATCCTCTTGATTAGTGGATGTTTCTGAGTTCTACGTGTGTCTGAGCGTCATTGTTCTAAGAATTCTTGGGGAGAACTGTTGACCGTGTTTGGAGAACTGTTTGTTTTGCCTTATATATGTTTCAGCTCTATGGGTCAGTTAATACACATGGCTTTGGGGGGGCCTGGGCGGTTTGGATGCTCAACTTACTAAACCTGGATGGAGGTGGGCGGTCCTTGGACTTCCCACAGGTCAGGGAACCCTGATGGCTCTTCAAGCTGATGAGGGAGAGGGACTTAATTGGGGGAGGGGGAGGGAAATGGGAGGCGGTGGCAGGGAGGAGGCAGAAATCCTCAATAAATAAATAAATTAAAAAATAAAAAAATAAAAAAAAGAAATGTGGAGCAATTCTTTTATAGAGCTATTGTGGTTCTTTCTCTGATAATACATTTTTATCTTATATGATGCTCTGCTTTGAATTAAGATATGGTAAACACAACCATACAATAACTTTGAATTAAAGTATTGGTTGACTTTAAATGGAAAGCTATGATAGGATGACATCCTACCAAGTTGCCTTGTCCAGCCTTGATATTAGAGTTCATGACTAGTCTTATTAAATCTTATGTCATGTTCAGCTAATATCCCTGGGAGACCTGCTCTTTTCTGAAGGCAAATACAGAAGGAGTGGATCTGGGGAGAGGGGAGATTGGAGGTGCCTGAAAGGAGTGGCAGTAGCGGAAAGGATGAATTGTATGAGAGAAGAATAAATAACGAGAAAATATCAATCATTGACATAAAAGAACAAAGGGAATTACAGCAAGATATCATGAACTTTTAGGGTATTCACATTATATTATAGAACCCAAGATGATGTATGAAATATCAAAAGCCTATTACAGTAAGAGAATTGTGTTACCTTAGCTATAATATATAGCATTCATAAAGGAAGCAAAAGGCAAGTGAAAACACATGAAGAGATAAAAATAAACATGGTATAGTTTCTGAGCATAGAAGCCTGTTTTCCTGATACATGTTTATAAGAAGAGAGAGATGAGGAGATCAAGTGTGGGTGGCAACAGATGTTAGAAAACATTGAAATCAATTAGTTTATAAGTTTGTATGTAATATGTTATCGAAAAGGTTGACATTTCTTGAGATTGCATGAAAGAAAAGCTAAGCTATTATAATAATAAGGATTTCCGACTATGATTTCTGCATCAGGCTTGTGAGGTTCCATTTCTAGAGAAGTGGAAGAGGTACAAGTTGGAAACAAGACTGACTTTTCTAGTCTCTTTTTTGTTGAGCTAAAACACTGACCAACACAACTTTGGGAAGAACGAGTTTCTTCAGCTTACAGATTACAGTTCTATCATGAAGGGAAGCTAGGACAGGCATTCAAGGCAGGTACCTAGAGGCAAGAACTGAAGCAGAGGCCTATCATGGATGAGTGCTGCATATTAGATCATTTCCTCTGCTTTGCCCAGCTACCTTTCTTATACAGCTCAGGTCCACCTGCCTAGAGTTGACCCCACCCATACTGTGACAAGCCCTTTTACATCAATTAGCAATAAAGAAAATGTTTTATCTACTTGCCCCCAGGCCAAATTGACATGAACAATTCTTGGGTTGAGGTTTGTTGTGTAACAGTTTCCTCAGAGATTGAAACATTCCATCTGGCAGGGAAGCTCCTTAAGCAGGAAGACAAATAAATCAAAATAGCTTCAGGAAGTCCCTGAAACTGATCCGATTCACTAGGCCCCTCCCTCTCAGAGTAAGCAATGAAGGTGCAAAGAAGACTTTCTGACAAGCCAAGCTAGAAAAGAAAACTAAGACCAGAGAAGCTGCCTGAAAAAAGCAGAAACTAGCCAGGTGGTGGTAGAGCACGCCTTTAATCCCAGCACTCAGGAGGCTGAGGCAGGCGGATCTCTGTGAGTTCGAGGCCAGCCTGGTCTACAAAAGCTACGGAGAAACCCTGTCTCGAAAATTCAAAAAAAAAAGCAGAAACTAGATGAGCTGCCTAGACGAGGTTTAGACCAACTGAGGCACCTAGGAAGGAACTCTCCAATAAGTTAAGCTGCCTATAGGCTGTGCAGTGTGTTCCAGGTTCCCAGCTTTGTGAGCTGTCACCGTGCTGGGATGGGCCTGGGTGATGAGGCTGTCATGAAATCATTCCTGCTTCTATAAGTAACCCCTTACCCATATTCCAGTAACCCTAATAAAACTCGTTGGTTCACCAAGTTGAACTTTGGTGGTGTCTGTACTTTCATCTGTTGTGGATTCCCTATGTGGGGTGAGTAGATATGTGTGCTGCATCTCTCCAGGGAAATTTTTGTCACACAATAATGGTCCCTCTCCTCAAAAGACTCTGGGTTCTGTCAGGCTGACAGCTGAAGGCAGCTATGACACTAACTTATGATAATATAAGAGCTCTAGGATTAAGGGATCCAATATAGAAAGACAATCTTTAAAGTTGAAAATGAAAATGCTATGGATATAAAAGAAATAATATAAAATAAACTTATTTATTTAAAAAATAAATAATAAGATGTGATCTTTGGAGGATTGCTGTTTTCATATCTTTTCCAAGTGGTTAGCACAGAGCCTCCTCATTCACTAATGATTCCTAACAAATTTAACCAGAATGGAATCGATTTTTTCATCTAGAGGAAGACATGTATCTTCACCTTTTCAAAAAGATTAACATTGTCTTTAATTTCAGCTTCCAGGGACTGATGCAATCCAAAAAGACATTACTGTATAATGATTATTAACTTTAATTCCCTAGTTAAACTTACTGCGTTTAAATATTTGCTGAGTCCACTGCTTGCCACTTCACTGCAACAATCTTAATTATGTTTGGTATGCTTCATTTTCCTCAGTTGTAAGCTGTGATCTTAATGCTGCTATCCAGGTTGTTGTGCGGAAGTAATAGATCCATATAAGTAAACTGATGATTCATTAACTTTTGGTACACTACAAACTGGAAATGCTTACTCTCATTTTTATAATTATCTGCTATTTATAAGTATCTCATCTTGTTTTATTAATATTGGCCATTTATAGCCAATATTACACATAGCCCCTACACAGTTTTACTGATGATAAACACATTGTCCTTTTAACTTTGCGATTACTATTGTCTATGTTGCTCAGCTGAGAAAAACACAGAGATCACTCTCTGCAGACTTTGAGAAACAGATTACCTGAGTTCCAAACTAACCGTTGCTTTATGGTCACAATGTGAACCACAAGTTATTGCAACTTACTGAACCTTGGATTTCTCACCCATAAACTAGAGATAATATCATATGCTTCATATAATTCGTGTGGGTCCTTTATAAAAGTTTTTACTGATTCTTTTCTCATCATGCATCCTGATCCCATTCATCTCCTTGTCTCTTCGTATCTGCCCTCTGCCCTTGCAATCTGCCACAACAACAGCAAAAAATTAAATTAAAACAAACAACAGAAAAAAGTCGCAAAATAAAAGCTGTAGTGTAACACGGTAATTCACACAGTATACACTTTAGTCCATACATCTTTACTTGGAAGTGTTCATGCAATGAATCTTTGGTCTGGTTTGAACCCTCTGACTTCTGCTACACCGTCCATTCTGGGTCCTCACTGGGACTCCTCTTGGATATCCTGGTGTTGCCTTGTATGATGGAAATCCTGCAGCTTTGGATTGGCAGGTCCAGCCCCTTCACCTGCTCCAGAAATTCATAGATGAGGTGAATGCTGAAGTAGACCTACTCAAAGCCCTGGTTCTGGACCTGGGTGGTAGCTGGGTTTGCCAGTCTGCCAGCCTTTCCTCATTGTCATCACCAGGGTGAGCTCTCCAGCACCCCACCCCCAGCTCATCCACTGCAGGATGGATGTTGCAATGCAACAAGAAGGGGGGACCAGTTCTCCTGCTCTCACCCCCTGGGGCTGACTCACCAACACCCACACCACCAGAACCAGCTCTTACTTTTTGCCCAGGCAAGGTGTGGGGTCTGATCTCCTGAGTGCTGCAGTTGTTGGGGGACAGAGCCAGTTCTCCCTAGTACTGTAGCTAGTGAGGGGTGGAGCCAACTCTGCAGCCCTGTCCTCATTACTTTCGGTGGTAAAAGGAGCCACAGACTTTGACACAGACCACGGTTGCAGCAGGGCCACGGACCCAGACACCGCTCCAGTTGCAGCTTAGCTGGTATGACACCATGGACCAGATTGGCAGCACATGTCACTCAGGTCTATATGGCCCCGTCACTGGCACAGCCCTCAGACACCAACTCTGCCACAGGTGGTGGCCCAAATCCTGGGAATCTGTGTGACCTTTGGTGGTAACACAGGCCATGGACATCAACACAGACCCAGGCTGCAATAGGCCCATGGGTCCAGACCAGACATCGCCCCTGGCTGCAATCTGGGTACAGATGTCATCATCACAGGTCACCCAGATCAGCATAGTCCTAGTCGCAGCATGGTACTCAAGCGGCAACATGTCCCCAGGTGGATGCGCACCCCCAAGCATCTGCTCGACCGTCAATGGTAACAGGAGCCATGGACATCAAGGCAGACACTAGCTGTGTTAGAGCTGTGGAGCTAGACATGGCCCTTGGCTGCAGTTCAGGTCCGAAAGTCACAACATGGCTCCTGTGGAGGAACATCCCTTGAACACCGATGTGGTCACAGGTGGTGGCCCAGACTCCAGGCATCTGCAGGCTTCTCAGTGGTAACAGAAACCATGGACATCAAGACAGACCACCATTGCTGCATTAGGGCCATGAACCCAGACACGACCCTTGGCAACAGCCCAGGCCTGGACATCGCTATGGCTCTTGATGGCAAGCAGGCCACCCACATCAGCTTGTTCCTTACTGCCTCTCCTCAGCACATGAAGCTTTCTGTGTCCCTCCCTCTCCCATTCCCTTTCTCTCTCTCCCATTTCCCCAACATATACTCATTTACTATAATGGTACCCAACTGTCCAGTGTCATGTGGCACCAGGTGGCTCATGGTTGATGTCTACCAACCCAGGGCAAGTGTCCTGGGGTGAAGTTGTAACTGTCCTTGCACCCAGGCCTCATGGTACTGGATGGCTCATAGCTGACCTCTGCCCTCTCAGGGAAAGTGTCCTGGGGTCTTATGGGTTTTAAGTAGAATAATACATATAATGTGCTTGGTACAATGCCTGGCACAGAGTAAGTCATCGGTGAGAGTAGGTGTCCCACACTTTAACTGTAGGGAAATAAAGAAGAGAGAGTATCAAAGTCCCTCCGCCTGCTCAGAGAGTACATGATCTTTTGTCAATCAACCTGGTTCAGTCCTCATGATGGAACATGAGAACTGACCCCATAAGTCGGCCTCTAGCCACCACATGTATGTTGTAATGCACAAAAACACCCCTCCTCAAAAAAGAAATCAATACCTGTAATAAATTGTTTTGTAAAAATTTGAGGTTTGATTTTTAAAAAGCAATGAAATAAATGGATCAGGGTGTAGCTCAGTTGCTAGAGTGCTTACCTAGCACTGGGTTCCATATGCACAATTGAATAAACTGGACATAGTGGCAGTAGGATCAGAAGTTCAAGGTCATCCTCCTATACATAGTGAGTTCAGGTCCCTGCTGGGATACATGTATTCTCTCATGTAGTCTGTGACCTGCTGGGGCCACACAATTAGACCACTCTGCTAGGATGAAGTATAGAAAATATATTGATAAAACAAATTAATAAACAGACTTCTTTCTCTTGGCTGTCTTTGATCTCCTGTTTCTGCTTAGTATATTCTTTTTATGTTTCTGACTCCAGGTGGGGCTAGTACAGAAAGAAACATTCCTCGTGTCTAAGCAATCTGAGTAGGACCAGAGGAAAGGAGATAGCCCATGTGTATGTTCTACAAAAGGAAGAGGATGGGAGATAGGAAAGAGAGATTATGCACATCCTTTTCTGGGTCCTCACTCTCCTTCTCATTTTACACCAAAGTAAGATGTGATGTGTAGGTGGAAGTGGTGAGGGATATTTGAAATCTCAGTACTGAGATTGAAGGACTGTAAATTGAAGATCAGTTTAGGCTACATCCCAAGATTTTGTCTCACGAAAGGTGGGGGGGGACCCAAAAAATATCCTTCGTTGTGTGTGTTATGTTTATGCAGCCTCATATCTTGATTTTAAAAACTAGCAATACCCTCAAACAATGTAGTTGTCAAATTATTTACAATGAATGTCTAAAATGAGATGGATGGTATAATATAATCAATTTTGTGGGATTATTTATCTAGCTAAATCAATGAATAAAAGCAGTCTGTCATATTCCCTGAGCATCCTTGAATGTCCTTGCTCTATGTGCCAGGTTTCTAGATACAACCTCTTACACCCCCAAAATTGCTTCTACCACTAAACATACACACAATTAGTTAGGCCAAGGTTACAACAACAGGAGAGCTTGTAATTTTGTGTGGGCTCCAAACTATATTGGAAAGAGAGATCTTTGGCGGTATAGCTGTTTCAGTCTAGGCTCATAGTGCTATAAAACTATTATACACTATGGAGTTTTATTAAATAGCCTCAAGTTCAGTACCATTCCTTATATTCAGAAACAAGGTCAACATTCCCTCCCTTTCTATCAAGGTGAGTTTATAACTCATTCAACCAGCATGATATGGCAGTAATTATATTACATGATTTCTTTTGTTAGTTTATAAAAAATATCCAGCTTCTTCCTGCTTCTTCTAAAATAATACATGTGAGGGAAGACAATTTCTATGTAAGAAGCTTAGTTTTTATAAGAATTCAATTTAAGCTAAGACCAGGCTCCACAAAGGCACAAGACACGGGAATGTAGTGATACTATCTTGAATTTTCATACCATCCTATCCATCACCAAGTATTCAGCAAAGCTCTGAATAAATTCCTGATCTTCAAAATCTATTGTTGTGAAAGCGAGATTGCAGTCATTTACTCTGTAGGAATTTTGACTCATGCAGGTATTACAGATGTTTCTTTAAGATTTAAAGATGTGAAATTATGAAATAATAAAAGTATGTCCCAGGCTCCTAGCATATAACTCCAAAAATGCTTGGAATCTCCAAAGAGATAAGAATCTTTTTGTATGCCAGCAGATGACTAATGGTTAAAGGGCCTAGTTGCCAGGGAAACAACAACATGATGAGAGGATTAAAACTTAAGCTCATCTTTCAGTCTCCCATGGGGGAAGAAGAACTGAGGGCTGAGTTGATCAATGACAATGGTGTAATCAATGGTGGCTGTGTAATACTCTCCACACACAAAGGCAGAATTCAGAATTTCACAGTTGGCAAACACATACCAGCTCAACAAAGACAGAAGTTGCTGCAATTCAACACATTTCCAGGCCTTGTGCCATGTTCTTCATCTGGGTATTCATCTGTATCCTTTCTTTTTAAAATTATTTTTAGATTTATTTATTCTATGCGTATGAGTATTTTGCCTGTGGGTGTGTATGAACACCATGTATGTATATCTGGTACCCTCAAAGGTCAGAAGAGAGTATCTGAACTGCTGGAACCAGAGTTACAAACAATTGTGAGCTGTCATGTGAGTGCTGGGAGCTAAACCTAGATCCTCTCCAACCAATAGCAAGTCCTCCTAATCTTTGAGCCGTATTTAAACCTCTCTCTCATTTCTTACTCTTTGTATGTGTCTGTGTGATATGTGTGTATGGTGTAAGTACATGTAGTTGTCTATGAGAGTATGGACTCCTGTATATGGATATCAGAGGACAACTTTAAGGGCCAGTTCTCATTATTTGTGTGTGTGTGTGTGTGTGTGTGTGTGTGTGTGTGTGTGTGTGTGTGTGCATGCGTACGCGTGTATGCGTGTGCTGGTTTCTAAGTGTGGGGGTATGCCATGGCACCTGTGTAGTGGTCATAGGACACCCTGAAAGAGTCGGATTTCTCCCTGTGCCATGAGTGGCTTACAGATTGATTGCACACACCTCGTCAAGCTTGGCAGAAAGAACATTTATCTGCTGAGTCATCACATTGCCCCTCCCTGGTTCTATTCACTTTTCTAGCTTATCAAAAACCTGAGAAAGGAGTAATGGGACTATTCAATTTATTTATTTATTTCTATTGAAAATTCCTGCAATATATGCTGATCACAGTTTCCCCTCCCCCATCTCCTCCTAGATCTTTCCCACATTCCCACTCATTGACTCCATGCTTTCTTTCTCTTTCTAGAAAACAAACAGGCAAATAAAGCAGAAAAAAAGAATATTTTTAAAAAGTGAAGAAACACAAAAAACACACTCCAAAAAAGCAAGAGAGAGAGAGAGAGAGAGAAACAAAACCCATAGATAAAATTGGAATGCATAATACACAAGCAAAAGACCAATGAAATTTAAAAAAAAAATGCCCAAAGCAATATGAGACAAAACAAAAATTCCCAAAGCAGCACTGAGTTTATTTTGTGTTGGCTATCTACTACTGAGCACCACCCCTCCCATGAACATGGTCTATACACCCACGGAGCCTTCATTTTCCCTTTGAAAATGGTTGTCAACCGAAGGTATTTTCTTGGTTAGGGATGGGAAATTGTGTCTACATCCCCTCTCAGCACTGGACTCTGTCCGGCTAGGACCTGTGTAGGTTTTGTGCACGCTGCCACAATCTCTGTGAGTTCAGATGTGCGTCAGTCCTGTTGTTCCTGGAAGACACTGTTTTCTTGGTGTCCTCCATCCCCTCTGGCTCTTAAAATCTTTCTGCCTCCTCTTCTGCATAGCTCCCTGAATCTTGAGGGAATAGAGTTGATGAAGACATCCAATTTAAGGCTTAGGGTGTCACAATTTCTCACTCTCTGTACATTGTCCAGTTGCAAATCTCTGTGTTAGTCACCATCTACTGCAAGAGGAAGCTACTCGAATGATGTCAGAGTGAAATGTTGATCTATGAGTCTAGCAGAATGTCATTAGGAGTCATTTTATTGCTATCCTCCTTAAGCTGAACATTAGTATTTGGTTTTCCCTAGTCCTAGCTGGTTTTAGGTACCTAGCCAACTGAGTGGTATCAGGCATGGGTTCTATTTCATGGGGTGGAGTTAAAGCCAATGAGGCAGTGGTTGTTTCCCACAACGTCTGTGTCACTGTTACACCACTATCTCAAACAGGCAGGGACTTCCCAATTTGTAGTCCAAGTACAGGAGATAAGATACTATTTGTGACTGGCACCTGAACTAGTTGGGTGTAATTTTGCCAAACTGAGGCATCAGCTTCTGCAATCTGATACTACATCGTGGCAGACAATGGCATAATTGAACTAAAGTATAGAGCACCCAGTTAGTGTCCAGTAGAGAATCTGTTAATGGGAGAGAGGACTCCCCTGTATAATTTTGGTAATCAGAAATGAAATGTTGAAAAAGTAGGAAAGCTCTTTATCTTTTTTTTTTCTCTGTATCTTTTAAGACAGAGGCTCAAGATGCCATACCAATAGAATACTCTTCTTACAGAACATAACTTTGGCTTTCTGACAATCCCCCTCTTCTGTCTCCTTTTAGCTCACTTTAAAACCTGAGACTATGGACAAGCACTAAGAGGTGGTAAGACAAACTTGATCTGATCTCAGAGAAAGAAGAACAGAAAGAGGGAAATAAGCACTTGGGGTGAAATTGACACTTCTTGGTGGTCTTGAGAAATGGAAGTGTCAGGTGGGATATAATTTACTTCTTAGATTGTTCTTATTTCTCCTTATCCCGGGAATTTACCAGAAGATGTAGCTGCAAATGCTGCTTGCTCCTTATTGTGAGCACAGCTGCCTTCTCTTGTTGCCTCACATGCACTCACTCTGAGACCTTGAAAATGCTGACAGCCATAGCCACCCCATCCTGGAAAACTCCAGAGGGCCAATGGATTGGGGCAAACTGACTGAGGAAGTCCCAACACCTGGCTTTCAGTAATAAGCTAAGACGACGGAAATAGATTCATTTCCCTTCCCTTAAGGTGAAAGATTGTCTATCTCATTAGTCAATGTTACTTCTTGCTGTGGGACAATGGTCTTGTACCCTGTAAAGATTTATCAGTTTCGTTGGTTTAATAAAATGCTGATTGGCCAGTTGCCAGGCAGGAAGTATAGGCAGGGTGAGCAGAAAAGAAGAATTCGGGGAAGAAGAAAGGCTCAGTCTGCAACAGTTGTCACCCGGATGCAGAGGACACAGATGAGATTGCCTAGCTGATAAAGGTCCCAAGGCATGTGTCTAACACAGACAAGAATTATGGGCTAATATAAGATGTAACAATTAGTTAATAAGAAAGCTTAGGCCAACAGTTTATAATAAGTATAGACCTCTGTTTATTTCGTTGGGACTGAATGGCTATAGAACTGGGCAAGACAACAAAACTCAAGTCCAAATGGATTAAAGACCTCAATATCAGTCTGAACACACTGAACCTGATAGAAGAGAAAGTGGGAAGTACC
>NW_004949190.1:1010809-1034340 GCF_000317375.1 Microtus ochrogaster
TGGACTTCCCACAGGGCAGGAAACCCTGATTGCTCTTTGGGCTGACGAGGGAGGGGGACTTGATTGGGGGAGGAGGAGGGAAATGGGAGGCTGTGATGGGAAGAGGACAGAAATATTTAATAAATAAATGAATTTATAAAAAAAGAACTGGGCAAGACAGAAACCTCTGTCAACAACTTATCCTTAGTAGTAGCTTCTAGCAAAAGATCCCAAAGTCATTTGCATACATATTGACATGTATGTAGCACTGATATAGAGTTTGTTGAGTATAACTCTAGATTAGAACCTGGAACACCAAGTTTCTCTCCATGCTTCTGGAGCTTATTAGTTTAATAAATTTTGCAAGTCAATTCTTCTTTCTGAGTTTCAGTCTTTTTATGATTGAAATGAAGAGATTGGACTAGTAGACTTCTGAAGATCCTCACCCCCTAAAGGTCTAGAACTCTATTAAAAATGAGCATCTGATTCTATAAGATCTATTTGGGCCCATAATTTCAGAAGGTTCAATTCATGTTTAGCTCTCTTCCTTGCTTCTAGGGCTAAAGCAAGGTGGACATATGGTGGAATGGTATTGCAGAAGTATGCTTATGTAGCTCATGGCTCACCTCTTGTAGCCTAGAAGCAGAATGGAGTCATAGAAAGGGACTAGGGATAAGATACACCTTCCAAAGCCAGACCCACAGTGATCTACCTCCTCCAACCAGGCCTTACATCCTAGTAACAAAATCAGTTATGAATTCATTGATGGATTAATGCATTGCTATAGTAACACCCTCATGTTCCAATCTCTTCTCAGTAGCACTTCAAGGACACCACCAAAACACATAAGACTTGCGGGGGGGGGGGGCATTTCATATGCAAATAATGACCATGCTATCACATTTCTTAACTTTTCTCTTGTGTACATTTATGATTTACTTGTCTTTCATTAAGGTATGTTATGGTGCCCTCAGATCCTGCATCTGTAACATACAATCAAGGTCATGCCATTACTGCTGAAACTTAGACACCTCATTGAGGAGGAAATCCTTTGTGCTATGAACAAGGCAAGAAGTCAACACACTGACTTCTGCTCTCAGTGCTGTCCTCATGACCAGTGGTCTCATATTTGTTTCTCTTACTCCACAAGTAGGCCGTTTTTCATTTGTCATCGCTTTGCAATCTCCCTTTCCTTTTGACATTTTTTTATTTTGTGACTTTCTTTGGTATTTGCATTAATAGACAATAAAATAAACAGGCCCAAGAGAAGAGATAAGAAGAAACATGGTGGTGTGGATAAATCAATTTGACTTCTCTTTACTGACCCTTTGCAAAAGGTTTGTTGAAGGTGGAGGTAGAAATTAGTTTCAAAACAAGTTTGGGGGTTATTTCTGGATTTCCTGTCCTCTGTATTCATGGAAAATTCAGAACATTTGGTATGAATATATAATAGCATGCCCAGTTTTCTTGTGTGGTTTGTGGAAACTGGTCACATTACTTTATAGCCACACCACATATATTTAAAGGCTATGGCTGTGCGATGGGGTTTTAGCTCAAATGATTCAGAAAATTGCTTCAATCGTTGCCTTTGTCAGAGCAGTTCTAGCCAGCACTTTGAGAAATAGGTGAAAGGCAGGAGAACTCGTGCCTTCTATTTACACTCCTCAAGACTTTCAAATTAAGCAAGATTATTTTCCTTCCCAATTTTAGATGATACAAATTGGATCTATGCTCTTCCAACTTCGTGACCCTAAGGGGTTGCAGACTTACTTTCTCAGCCAGGTTTTTCACTCTCTCTTTTGTAAAACGATGAACTGAACTACCCCATCACTCTACTCATGGAGTATGACCATTGATAAACAAATAATAATCTAAATGAAGAAAGCTTCTGCTCTGAAATGTTCTGTAGCTTTACTTCCTATCATGAAAACGGAAACACATGATTTTTTTTCAAGGGCTGGATAATGTGAGAGTGTTCACTTAGAGTGCAAAAAATCCTGGGTTCCATTACCAACATCACATAAGACCAGGCATCATTTTGTATACCTGCAATCCCAGTACTCAGGAAGTGGGGACAAGACAATCGCAACTTCATTATTACTTTTGGCTACTGAATGAGCTAGAGACCAGTGTGGGATAAAAGTGACCATGTTTCAGAGAGAGGGAGTGAAAGAGGGAGGGAGGAGCAAGAGGGGGGACGGTCATTTTTCAGCTGCAAGCATTAAAACAATGTCTGCTCGGGTTCTCACTTTTACCCAGAAACATAAATCAAGCCAAACATTCATCTCAGTCACGTGTTCTGGTTTCCCTCTGATATGTTTTTGCATTTGTGTCCTTTACACTTGTTGGTGACAAGAAGCAGGGCCGTGGGTAGAGAAGTAAAGGCAGAGATTGGAAGCAGTGAGCTGCAAGGCAAAGTGACAACCCTGTTTTCTTGGATGTCAGAAGTGACCTCCTTGGTCATGTATAGACAAGGAGTGATGTCAAGGAACAAACCAGCAAAGACAGACTATAAGTCTGCTTGGCTGCTTCACCTCACTCAGACTCTCATAGCCTCTTTCATAAACTTGCACTGTGTTATCTGTGCTTAAGCATAGCAGGCAGTCAATTTTTAAATAACGGAGTTGAATGCTTCTTGCCTGAGAAGACATGAAATAAACAAGGAAAGTGGAACCGAGAGCAGGAAAGAGATAGAGTGACAGCAAGGGTGGGGTGGACAAATGAGAAAAAGAAGGTGATAAAAGGGAGGGGAAGCAAGTACATGTTAGAGAAACTGCTGAAATCTGATTTATCTGTCACATATAAAGAAGGAGAAACCTAAGCCTGCTCCATCAGAATCAGCCATGTGATATTTATAAAAGCCCATATAAGGAAATGTCATGCTGCAGCTTGTCAATCCTGCCAATTCTATGCATTTTCTATTCCATTTGAGATTTCACTTTTCTAGAGTTAAGGGGGAACACTTATTACTGGGAAATGGCCTCTTCCAAACTGGTAGAGGATGGAGCTGGAGCTGAAAATAGGAGCTTCAAGTGTGAAAGGACGAGCTGATAGCTCAGGAATCTGAGTTGTCAGCCTGGGTTCTTCTGACTGGCAATAGGTTCTCAGACACATCCTCATTCGATGACATTATTTTTTTCATTGGAAAATTTAGGGAACTCTGACTACAAACCCAACTAAGTTCTTTTCTATAATAATATACCAAATATTCAGTACTTCAGATTTTTTTCTTAAAAACCTTGGAATTTGATTTCTGTGTAGTCTCCTTGATAACTTCGGCTGTCAACCTGACACAGTCCAGGGCTACCTGAGGAAGTCTCAATCGGCACATTCCCTCTTTCAGAGTGGCCTGTGGCCATGACTTTGCAGTGTTTTCTTGATTGACAATTGATGTAGCAGGGTCAGCAGTGGCCCTGGGGAGGTGGCTCGGGGTTGTATAAGAAACCTGCTTGAGCACAGGCCAGAGGGAGGGAGCCAGGAAGCACCATTCCTCCATGGTTTCTGCTTCAGGTTTTACCTGAATTTCTCCCCTGACTGCCCTCAGTAACAGACTGTGACATGGAACGGAAAGTCAAATAAACCCTTTCCTCTCCAAGCCGCTTAGTCTCTGTGTTTACCAGAGCAGTAGAGAGCATAAAACAGCAACTAATGCTGCCATCTTGTGGCCTAAAAAAACTCCCTTTGTTCTGAAGACTGCTTCAGAGAAGAGCACCAAAGATGATTTGTATTTTGGCACATTATTATACACATTGCTTTTATAGTGAAAAATAAAATTTAATTGCATAATAATTTTCAAGAGGCCCAAAGTTAATATTCTGCAATGAAAAGTATTATCTACAACCACATGTGACACTATGAATGGGTTTCACAAGAGAAATACTGAGCCAAAAGAGCCAGGTGCAAAAGAATGCACATCAAATTTTAATTTTTACAAAACATAAAAGCAAAGAAAACCTAAATGCATATGTATGTATATACATACATATACACATATGCCATATGTCATCTATCATATATCCTCTGTCCATCATGATTGGTGTGTGTGTGTGTGTGTGTGTGTGTAGACAGGTCTCTCTAGATAACCCTAGCTAGCCTTGATCTGGCTGTGTATACCAGGATGGCCCTAAACTCACAGAGCTCCACTTATCGCTGCCTTCTGAGTGCTGAGTGACACTATGCACCAAACACATCCAGCTCCACCATATTTTAAATCTTTATTGAAATATAAGATTCATTTAGAAGGTAATATACTCAGAGGAGAAATAAATTTTCACAAAAGGGATACACATAACATCCAGAATATTGTCATGTCCTGGGGGTCCCTCACGCCCTTCTCAAACACAATTTCTTCCACACACATAGTAAATTTCATAAATGTAATAGTGAGAAAAAAGGAGCCAGCTATAAAAGTTACTACCTGGCTCCCTTGTAAAGTTGCCATTAACTCAATCACTAGCAATATAGACTACCTCTCCTTTCTTTTGGACTTTGCAAAAATTGAGTTATATGCTATATATTCTTTTGAATCTGGCTCAGTTTGTTCAAAATTGTGCTTGTGAAACTCATAGTGTCACAAACAGATCATTCTTCCAACTGCAACATATTGATTTGGGGCCTCTTGAAAATTATAATATAACTAAATTTTTGTTATCTACAATAAAAGTAATGTTATATTGTGTAAAAAGAAACTTTTCTCCCAGGGAGGAGCCCCCTAATTAATTATCTAATACCAAGTGGTCAGCACTCAATTAATATGTATCCAACAACACTGATCAGTAATTTTACTGATATACTTGTGTGTGTCTAGGTATGTATGTATGTAAAACAATGACAATTGAAGAAAAGACCATGAATTTGAGAGGGAAGGGACATATGAAGAGTTAGAGAATCAAAAAGGAGTGGAAGGAAATAATGTTATTTTATAACATACTCAAGATACCCATACATAGAAGTGTGGGAAGTGTGGGAGTAAGGCAGAACTAAAAAGATTTGAACCTGTTTCTATATTGGGACAAGACCTGCAACCCTTCAACTCTACCACACTTGCCCCTGGAGTCAACTTTGGATAATACAACTGGAATACATCACCCCCCCCCCAAGGATAATCATTATGTGTGTTGGAAAATACATATAGAAACAAAGGTGAAATGAAATATATCAAAATAATAGTCATGTTTACCTTTTAGTGGAATGCTATTAATATCTTTATTTTTGTTAAAACATAGAAGCATTACCTACTTCCCTATTTTGGGTGCTGTCTCTTTGCTGCCCTGCCCCTCTGATTTTTCTCCAGCTCAATGTGGTCATAGCCAGCTGTTGTTCTCCTAAAATTCGTCTTTGTCTCTGTTCTCAGCGGAGTTCTGAGCTAAAGCTGCTGCACTCTCGGATGTCCGTTTTCTTCACCCCTAACTCATTTCCCGTTTCTCTTCTCTCTCCCTCTCAACTTCTGACAAGTACATCTTTATTTCTCCTCCTCTCTTCTTCCTGTCTACTTTTATGGTGGCAACCAGCCTGTACAGAATCTCAGGTGATCTCCCAGGTTATTTGAAACAAGTTTAGAAAACAGAGGAGAGTCGTAAGAGAAATGGGATCAGAGAGAACAAGGCATGCGTTTTATTGTGAACATCTCAGACTTTAGTTCATCTCATTTACCACAAGTTCAATAACTTTCAAGCAGGTAGACAGTAGTATAGAGCAATCTAAATGGCTACATGAATACAAATGTCATACTCTGCCCTCTAGCTAATGTGTGAAGCCCCAGGTTGATGTTAGTTAGTATGACATAAAATTAAAGTTTTTCCTGAAGTATCCTGGCCCTGGTATTAAATTCTACAGTAAGTTTGAGAACGAATGGGCATCAAAACCATATTGTTATAAAAATAACAAAAGAATTGAGTAGCCATATAGATCAATAAACATATAATGACCCTTAACAATTATCTTACTTTATAAAATTTTAGTGGAACAAGAATATCATAGACAATGATGTAGGAGTTAAAGCTATAAAAGTCACAGAAAGAAGCAAAAGAAGAGGTGGTGGAGAGAGAGTTAAGAGGAGGAGAATAAAAAGAGAAGAAGAAGGACAGAGGGGAGGAAGAAAGGAAGGAAGGAAGGAATAAGGAAGGAAGGAAGGAAGGAAGATAAATCATCTTAGAGTAAATGTAAGAATAAATCTTATCTTGAGGTTAGGCATAGTCTTCTCAAATAAGACAATAAAAATATAAGCAATAAAAACTAGAAATGGGTTTTTTAGGAAAGATTTTTATCAAAATCATTTAATATGTCAGTGAATAAGATAATCTAGACAAAATGAACAAATTTCTACAACTATAAATATTTCAAACTGACTCAAGAAGAAATAAAATCCTATGACCACAGCAATTTATTTAGTAAAAGGTTGAGAATCACCCTTGTCTGATGGTATTTTGCAGACCATTTAAAATAGTTATAGCCATTTTTGTCAAATTCTTCCAGAAAGAAAAGAATAGAAAAAGAAATATATCCAGTCATATCATGCCAGTTGCACCCTGAAACCAAAGCCATAATAATGTATCACAAGAAAACTATGGATGAATATCCTGTATAAATATAAGTGCAAATATCCTCAATAATATAATAGAAAGTCAAATCCAAACAAATTACTAGAACTATATATTATGAGCAGATGGAACTTATCCCATGAATGCAATGATGGATTATCATTAAATGAATACCAATTACATATTACATTAACACAAGGGATGAATAAATCAACATTATTTTGACCCAAATAATGAAGGCAGCTTGGCGATGTCTAATCGCTTTTTCTTGCCTCTATATATGAGTAATGGAAAACCCCCAAAGGAAGTTAAGACAAGGCTGGGGATGTGGCTCAGTATGCCCAAAGTCCCATTTTCAATCCCGTGCTGCATAAATTGAGTGTGATGGCAGGACGATCAGAGATTCAAGGTTGTTCTCAACTACCTAAGCTTGGCAACACAGAATACCATTTCAAGAGTAGCAACAGCAACATAAAACAGACAAAAATAAGAATATAGGAATAAACTTAAACAGAAATTTGGGATATTTTATCATCAAAAACTAGAAAACATTACTAAGAGAAATTAAAGAAGATGATAGAAAATAGAATGAAATCCTATTTTCAAAGACTGGAAGACCCAATACTGTTATAATAATGATACTGTCCAATGCTAGTCTATTCAGTCCTTAGCAAATAAATAAAGAAATTAGATAATGAATTTGAGAGGCAGTGGATATGAAGGGATGGAGGGGAAGAGAGGGTAGAAGTCATGTAAATACAGTATTCATGTATGAAATTCCTAAAAAAAACAATTAAGTAAAACTTTCTAATGTCACTTTATGGGAATGGGCATGCAATTTCTGAAATGAAAGGTAACTGTAAAGATCCCCAAGTTGAAAAAAAAACTGTCTTGAAGAATAAAGTTGGAAAACTCACCCTTGCCATTATTCAGCTTCCTAGAGAATGAAATATTGGTGCACAATACAGTGCAGAAGAGTCTTGGAAACATTATAGCAACTGAAAGAAACCAGACAGAAAGAAACCGATTCCACTCATTTGAAATATTGAGAAAAGTTAATCCACTGGGACAGAACGCAAGTCTGGTTGCCAGGGGTTAGATGGAAGGCGGAAGATGGAGCAGCCATTTAATGAGCACTGAATTTCCTTTGGAGATAAAGAAAAGCTTTCGGAAGTAGATAGCAGCTGTGGTTGTGAAATGCACGAAAACCCACTGAATGTTTCCCTTCAGGAAGGTCAGTTTTATGTTCTGTGATTTTCAATCTCAAGTTAACTTTTAGATTTCAAAGGAAATTATCAAAAAAGTGAAAGACATGCCATAGAATTGAGGAAATGTTTAAAAATCATGTATTTTATTAAGGGACTTTTATTCAGAGTGCCTGCACTTGGGTGTGGCAGATGGTGACAGGATGATCGTGAGTCAGTGCCAGACTCAACTACACAGCCAGTTCAACTTAAATCTTGGCTACACAGTGAGACCATCTCTCATTAAAAAAAGATAATTAACATGGATTCAAAGACATGAGCTTTGAAAACTCAGCAATTAAAAACAAATAATTCTTCTGCTCTGGTATATTACTCGAGGCCAGTGCCCATGGAAACAAACCCTAATTAAATTCAATGTATCAAAAAATAAGGTAAACCAGACCCAGAAAGACAAACATGGTATGCAAACACTTTTAGGTGGATTACATGCTAAAGGATAACTATGCTACAATCCAAAACACCAGAGAGGCTAGGTAAGGAGGGCCCAAGGGGGGGGATGCATGGTTTTCCCTGGAAAAAGGAACTAGAAAGGAATTTGTGGGTGGACTGGGGGCGTGTGTGGATGGGAACATGAGGAGTATATAGAGGGGGAGAATACTGAAAGAGATGATTGCAAATGGGGGCACTTAAGGGTCAGGTAGAAACCTGGTGCACCAGAAACTCCTAGGTATCTACTAGGATGACCTGAGCTAAGACTCCTAGCTATAGTTGATATGTAGCTTGAACTGGCCAAGTCCTGTGATCAAATAAGACTTCCAGTGGAGGGATTGGGACACAAACCTAGCCACACAACTTTTGACCTATGTCCTGCCTGTGGGATGTGGAGGTAGAATGGATAAGGGTGGTACAGAGATTGTGAGTGGCCAACCAATGACTGGTTCAGACTCACACCCACACCACAAGAGGGAGCCCACCCCTGACTTTGCCTGGAGTGCCAGGACCCAGAGGCAGAATGGACCAGAGAGAGACCTAGAACAGAACCAAACATGATTGGAGAAAACAAAAGTGTCAATATATTGATGCCCAACAATTTTCTGCTATACTTTTATAGAGTAGTGACTACCAAATAATCATGAGAGAGACATCAATCAGTAACTGATAGAAACAGAGGCTGAAACCCACAGTCAAATATTAGACGAAGCTCAAGGAATCCTGCTTGACGGGGAGGAAGGATTGTAGGAGCCAGAAAGGCCAAGGACCTCACAAGAAAACCCATAGAAACAACTAGCCTGGGCTCATAGGAGCTCACAGAGTGTGAACTAACAACCAGGGAGCCTGCATAGGACTGACATAGAAAATCTACATATATGTAACAGTTGTGTATCTTGGTCTACTTGTAGGACTCCTAACTAGTAGGAGCAGGGGCTGTCTCTGATGTTTTGGCTGACTTTTGGGAACCTATTCCTTATACTGGATTGCCTTGCCCAGCCATAATACAAGGGAGGAACTTAGTCTTACTAAAACTTGATGTGCCATGCTTTGTTGATATCCATGGGAAGCTTGCCCTTTTCTGAACAGAAGCAGAGGAGGAGTAGGCTAACTGAGGCAGAGGGGAGATGAGGGAGGGTATGGTAGGAGAGGATGGAGGGGAACCTGCAGTCAGTATGTAAAATAAATAAATAAATTTAATAAAATAAAATAGCATAAAGTAGAAAGAAAACTAGGTAGAAAGAGGTTCAATCAGAAAAAGGAAATAAGGCTGTAATGACAGTGACCACTGTCAAAATACATTATATGCATGTTGAATTTCTTTAAAATAAATTAATTTAGAAAAATATTAAATTCAAATGGTCAAGGTCTTTTTAAAAATTAAAAACACTTCTCCAAAGATACACAATTAAAATTGCATGGAATTTGCTCTTAACACTAATTGCCAGGAAGATGCAAATTAAAATCACAAGGAGAAACCACATCAGTTCCCTAAGATCTTGCTAGTCCAATGAATAGATGAAAATGGAAAATAAGAAACCTTTACAGGAGCATGGGGAAACTTTAACCTTTACACATTGTAGGCAGAAACATAAAATGATTCAGTCTCTTTGGAAAGTAGTTTGGCCATTCCTCACAAATAATACATGGAGTCCCTATGTGATCCAGGAATTTCACTCCCAAATATGTACTTAAGAGAAAAGATAAGATGTGTTCTCAAAAGCTGAGTATATAAATGTTCATGAAAGCATTATTCATAATAGCCCCAAAGTGGAAACAGCAACCCAATGTTGATCAATTGAAGAATGCTTAATCAAATGCATTATGTTGATGTGAGATTCCACTCTATGCTATAAATATGTTTTATTATCATTGGTTAGTAAAGAAGCTGCTTCAGCCTATAGCAGGGCAGAATAAAGCCAGGCTGAAAGAAATATATAGAGAGAGTAGGTAAAGTCAGAGAGACACCATGTAGCTGCAGTAGGAGAAAGACTCCAGAATAGAGCCTTACTCGGTAAGTTATAGCCTTGTGGAAATACACAGACTAATAGAAATGTGTTGATTTAAGATGTAAGAGTTAGTTAATAAAAAGCCTGAGCTAATAGGCCAAGCAGTGTTGTAATTAATATAGGTTCTGTGTGATTATTCTGGTCTGGGCTGCCGGGTAATGGAAGAGCAGTCACAGCCTACAGTATTTCCATATGTAAGCTGTTAGTCACTTTTTAATACAGAGTTCAAGTCTCTAAAAGTTTTTCTGATTTTACACACTCTGTTGCAGAGATTGGTGACCATACCTTTTTCATACATGTGATTATCATATCTTCTTGTAGTTACTTATGAGAATGAAACTCTCATCAAACCTGTTATGGTCAAAGTTTACTCTCCAACCGCCCTAAGGAGCTAGACTTTAATACAAGAAACAGTGAATCACTCATAATAGGTTTCTAACCACAAATAAAGGTCACAGAGTCTATAATTGGTGATCCTAAAGAAGCTAAATAAGAAGGTGAACCCAAAGAAAAACATAGCCCTCCTGGCTATGGGAAGTAGACAAAATTGCCGAGGAAAAAATTGGGATCTTGGGGGTAGGGTGGGATGGGGATAAGGGGAGATGGGGGGAGAAAAGTGAGAAGGGGAGGATGGGGGGAACTTGGGGAAACAGGATGATTGCGATAAAGGAAGGTTGGATAGGGTAGCATGGAAGCACAAATCTTAGTTAAGGGAGCCACCTTAGGGTTGGCAAGAGACTTGAACCTAGAGTGGCTCCCAGGAGCCCAAGGCGATGTCCCCAGTTAGTTCCTTGGGTAGCTGAGGATAAGGAACCTGAAATGACCCTATCCTATAGCAATACTGACGAATATCTTGCATATCACCATAGAACCTTCATCTGGTGATGGATGGGGATAGAGACAGAGACCCACACTGGAGCACTGGACTGAGCTCCCAAGGTCCCAATGAGGAGCAGATGGAGGGAGAAGATGAGCAAGGAAGTCAGGACCACGAGGGGTGCCCCCACCCACTGAGACAGTGGGGCTGATCTATTGGGAGCTCACCAAGGCCAGCTGGACTGTGACTGAAAAAGCATGGGATAAAACCGGAGTCTCTGAATATGGCGAACAATGAGGGCTGATGAGAAGCCAAGGACAATGGCACTGGGTTTTGATCCTACTTCATGTTCTGGCTTTGTGGGAGCCTAGCCAGTTTGGATGTTCACCTTCCTGGACATGGACGGAGGGGGGAGAACCTTGGACTTTCCACAGGGCAGGGAACCCTGACTGCTCTTTGGACTGGAGAGGGACGAGGAGAGGAGTTAGGGGAGGGGGAGAAGGGTGGGAGGAGGGGGAGGGAAATGGGAGGCTGGGGAGAGGCGGAAACTTTTTTTTTCTTTTTCTCAATAAAAAATTAGAAAATAAAGAAACAGTGAAAAGGAGAACAAAATAGGTATTCATAGATGGCCATATTGGAAAGAGCAACCAACAAAAATTCATGTCCACCATTTCCAGGATCCTGACCCGAGATTTAGGTTTTTCAATGGAGGGCAAGATGCGTGCATAACTAAGAAATATTGGTCAAAAATGTGATCGCCTGCCCCCATAATGAACCCACCATTGTCTGGACTCCAGTCTGTTCTACAAAGCTATCTAATAAGTTGTCAGAATGGTGTGTGAAATCTCTTTATGGGAAGTAAGTTTCTCCTTTGACTGGCAGTAGGCCAGCTTTTTCCTCCTAGAATGAGACTCCTTGGAACTTTTAATTCCCTAGGTACCACTGTTTTAGTAGTAGTGTCTCAGGAAGAACACAATTATCTTTCTTTAAAATATCTTCTTTCCTGCTAGGATGGATACAAAACTATCCAACATGACAGCTTGAAGTAGTCTACTTCAGGATATTACTGTTCTATGGCCTTCATTAACATCATTCTATCAATTCCAGAAAACTTCTCCCTAGAAAACAACATATTTATTGTTCATGCCAGAAACTTAAAGAATCAACAGAGAACATAATGCAGTGAGTTATATTCAAAACACTGTTTGAAGTCCTCACTTGCTGGGTCCACCAAGCCTCTTTCTCATCATAAGATGTGTGTTAAAGTACACTTGAAAATTGCATGAATAGCTTCTACTAAACCTATTTGAGATACTAATAAATCTTTGTTGACTCAGAAAGACAAGTATCACGTGTTTTCTCTGATATGTGGAATCCATAAACGAGGAAAAAAAAACAAAAGAAGAAGACTAATTTGGTAATAAGAAAAAGGGGACTGTTTTCATGTTTGGCAGAATCAGAATTTTTCATTCATGCATTTATCTCTATCTCTATCAGATAGGTTCTTGCTGTATAGATGGCCTCAAACTCACAATCCTTCTGTCTCTATGTCTGGTATCTGGGATTATAAGTATTTGCTACCAGCCTGACCTATACTTTCATATTTATTTCTCTCCATTGAACTTTAACTTCTCTGAGAACATATCTTTTAAATTTGGATTTCTATTATACTATCTGAAATATCATAGGGTTTTTGAAGTGCATTTTAATTTATGTGTATTAATTACATAATACAGTGTGCTTCATTATGATATTTTCAGACATGTACCTAAAGTCTTTGATGGTATTGAACTACCCTACCACCTATTACTCACACTTATGTCCTTCCAAAAAAGGATACCTCTTCCCTTCCTATTCACTAAACATCCCTTTTCTCCTTTTATGTTTCTTTAGGTACCATCTTTGAAGGAAAGCAAGTAATTCTAGACTTATTTTTGGTTAACATAATGAGGATTTTTAAGAAGGAATTTATTGATGGAATGAACCCAGCAGATACTGAAACATTTAGAAAGCTACTGCAATGGAAAAATGGGTGAAACACTTAAAGATAGGATTCACTGAGATCACACAGCAAAAATATATTTGTTGGGAAAGTCAAGACCAAAAAGTGACCTTGGATTTCTTTGTTGGGTGACTTAGTAGGGAGAACAAGTGTTAGTTAAGATAAGCAAGGCACTTAAGGAAAACTCAGAAGTAGGCTTTGTTTGGTTTGATTTTATTCTTTCCTTGAAACAGTCCTCATTATATAAACAAAGCTAGCCTGGAATTTGTTACACAGTCTAGATTGCTCAAAAATTCACAATTCTCCTGCTTCATCCATCCCAAGGGATGACAGGCATGTACAACCTCAGGTATATTTCCTCCTGTACCGACATTCTGACTAAAGAAGACTGATCTTGTATTCAAGAAATCGAAGGTCAACCTGTGTTGTGACTGACTTTAGGCTCTTCCTTCCTATGTGCATGATTTTCTGATTCATCTTAAAATGAGGGAGATGGGTCCACCAACTGAGGCAGTGTGCCTGTTCTAATGGGAGCTCACCAAATCCAGCTGGACTGGGACAGAACAAGCATGCGATCACACTGCACTCTCTGATTGTGGCTGGCAATGGGGACTGACTGAGAGGCCATTGATAAAGTCACTGGGACTTTTTTTTACGGCATGTTCTGGCTTTTGGGGACCCTAGTCTATTTGGATGCACAGCTTCCTAGGCCTGGATGTGGGGGGGGCTGGTCTTCCCACAGGGCAGGGTTCCCTGCCCTCTCTCAAGCAAGGAGGGGAAGGGAGGAGGGTGAGTGGGGGAGTGGGAGGGGATTGGGAGGAGGGAAGAAAGTGTAAATATTTGAATGGAAAAATAAAAAAAAACCATTTTTAAGAAAGGAAATAAACTGGGAAGCATTTCTGCTTCATGACCCAAAAAAGTAAATAAATAAAATGAGGGAGATGACTATCAAATGTCACTTAAACTCTAATAATGATCTTGAGCAGACCAAGTACTGTTTGGTCTGAAGTAGATTACACCAGAGAACAGCAGAGGGCATCATTATATAAAAGGTGAACCCAGAGAGCATTGAAATGAATTTTTCAGAATCTAATAACTATTTTCCGAATATAATAGGCCTTTACAATCAATTTTTGCATCTATACTATTTTATAATTAACAAAATTGATTTATATATGAGTATTTGGAGGCATTATTTGTCGTTATAATAATATAATAGGCTTTTACAATCAATTTTTCCATCTATACTCTTTTATAGTTAGCAAAATTGATTTACATATGAGCATTTGGAGGCATTATTTGTCCTTATAATAATTATTTGATATGAAACAAAGCTAGATTATGATACTTTGCGGTTGAAAAAGCAAATGAGGAAACGTTACTCTATGCCCATAGTCAGTTAAAAGCATGGACACTAGATAAGAGCAACTGTGGGGACCAAGTGGGACAGTGGGAAGACCCACCTAAATGGGTGGAATTGATCTTCACACTACTAAGATCTCAAAACATACTGTGACCCATGCCCCTTGAACTACAAGGCTTATGTGCAGAAAACTGAAAACAATGACAAGATGAATTGCAACCGACTTTTGCCGGTTACGGACTATGAAGGGTTTAGATTGTTAGAAGCCATGCTGCCTTCACTGTTAATTCCCAGATGCAGCTGATGTTGAGAGTTACATGGAAGGACCGTATGTAACTACTATGCAAGACTGGAGCTATCAAATAGTGAAAGGCTATTGTGGCCCACCTGCCTCTTGGGGCATTGTCCCGGAGATGATTATTGTATTTATTTATTTTATTTATTTTTATTTTTTTTTATTTTTCGAGACAGGGTTTCTCCGTAGCTTTTGGTTCCTATCCTGGAACTAGCTCTTGTAGACCAGGCTGGCCTCAAACTCGCAGAGATCCACCTGCCTCTGCCTCCCGAGTGCTGGGATTAAAGGCGTGCGCCACCACCGCCCAGCTCCGGAAATGATTATTGTAGAAAGAGTTTTCTGACTCCTGAAGATCTCCTAGAAAGAGAAGGTCCTGTCTCAGCTGCAACAGACCTATTTGTAGAGATGGGGAAAAAGAGAGATTACTTGTGGAAGACAAATCACAAGCCATACTGATCTTTCTCTGGCCTTAACAAAAGGAAGTCAATGGGAAACTACTTTTCAAGGGAAATGATATACAGGAAATAATATTCCACAGGAATAAGTACAGAAAATGCAAGTTTTGTTTGAGACTTTGCAAGTTTAGTACATTTCTAAGATGTTTTACCCATTAATTTTCTTTGTCTTTTGTAATAGTGACAGACAGATGTCATTATCTGTAGAATAAAATGGATCATCATAGGAGACTAATACTACTAAGAATTGTTACTTAAGAATGACAGTCAAGACTCATCTCCAAAATATACAAAGAACTCAAGAAACTGCTCATCAAAAGAACAAATAATCCAATAAAAATGGGGTGAAGAACTAAACAGAGAACTCTCAGCAGAGGAATCAAAATGATTGAAAGACACTTAAGGAAACGCTCAACATCCTTAGCTACCAGAGAAATGCAAATCAAAACAACTCTGAGATTCCATCTTACATCTGTCAGAATGGCCAAGATCAAAAACACAGATGACAGGTTATATTGGAGAGGGCGAGGGGTAAAGGGAACATTCTTCGATTGCTGGTGAGAGTGCAAACTGGTACAGCCCCTTTGGATATCTGTAGTAATAGGAGCCGTGGGCTGTGTCCCGCCACCCAGTTAGCTTTACCCGAGATAATTACACGGACACTGTATTCTTTTAATCACTGCTTGACTCTTTAGCACTAGCCCTTTTCTCGGCTAACTCTCGCACCTGGACTAACCCATTTCCAATCATATGTGTCGCACCCCAAGGTGCGCTTACCGGGAAGATTCTAGCCTATGTCCATCCTGGGTCGGAGCTTCATCGCGTATGCCTCAGAGAGCAGAGCTCTCGCCTCTGCCCGCAGGAGTGGAGCATCTCGTGTCTCTCTGAGGCGTCTGCCCCTGAGAGGAGAGCTGTCGAGTCTCTGACCTCACTTCCTCTTCCTCTCAGCGTTCTGCTCCTCCCACCTACGTTCTAACCTATCAGGTCAAGCAGCTTCTTTATTTAATTAACCAATGACCTTCCTCCATCAGATATCAGTATGGCGTTTTCTCAAAAAATTAGAAAACAACCTTCCTCAAGACTCAGCAATATCACTTTTGTGTAATAACCAAAGGATGCTCAATTGTGCCACAAGGACATGTGCTCAACTATGTTCATAGCAGCATTGTTTGTCATAGCCAGAACCTGGAAACAACCTAAATTCCCTTCGACCTAAGAATGCATAAAGAAAATGTGGCACATTTACACAATGGAGTACTACATAGTGGGGGGAAAAATGACATCCTGAAATTTGCAGGCAAATGTATGGATCTAGAAAGCATCAATACTGAGTGAGGTAACCCAAACCCAGAAAGACAAATATACTTACTATGTACTCACTTATAAGTGTCTTTTAGCCACAAAGCAAAGAAAAACAAGCCTATAATTCACAACCCCAGAGAACCTAGACAACAAAGAGGACCCTAAGAAAGATATATATGAATCTAATCTACATGAGAAGTAGAATAGGACAAAATCTCCTGAGAAAATTGGAAGCATGGGGATCATGGGAGAGGGTAGAAGGGGAGGGGAAGGAAGGAAGGGAAGCAGGAAAAAAACATATAGCTCAATAAACACAATAAAAAAGAATGACCCTCAAGAAAAAAATTAAATTTCCTTTGAAAGCTAGACTTGCACAGACTGAAAATCAACCTCTAAAGCCTGTCTGCCAAAAGTAAAAATTAAAACAAAACGAAAAACAGAACATGATGTAGAAATTAAACTGGCACAAATAGAATGAACTACGGCTTACTTGTTTTTAGTTGGGATATATTTGGCATCTATAGATGAGGAAACAGTATTTAAAGGTACCTGTGAACATGATAAAACACTGATTTTTAATTATGTGAGAAAGTATGTGTGCAGTACTCAGTGAGACCAGAAAATGGCATTGGATTCTGGGAGCTGGAGTGGCAGGTGGTTGTGAACTACTTTGGAGCTGGGAACTGAACTTAGATCCTGTGCAAGATCAGCAAGACATCTCTATCACTGAACAATTTCTCTAGGCCTTAGAATCTCATATCTTAAGTTTCTTATATGATTGCTACATATGAACGGAAAGCTGTAACTTTGTTTGGGAATTTGAGACTTCAAGATGCCAGAGAGATGGCTCAGTGGTTAAGAGCACTGCGTACTCTTCCAAAGGTCTGGAGCTCAATTGCCGGCAACCACATGGTGGCTCACAACAATCTGTAATGGGGTCTGGTGCCCTCTTCTGGCCTGCAGACATACACACAGACAGAATATTGTATACATAATAAATAAATATTTTTTTAAAAAAGATATCATCATCCTTCCACTTTAAGGATACATTGTGGAACTGAATTTCATTCTTGGGATTGAATTCTTGGAGTTGTAGGAGGTTGTGAACCTGACTTGGGTGCTTGGAACTGAACTCTAGTCTTAAGAACAGCGAATATCCTTAGCTGCTGAGCCACCTCACCATTTCATAACTATGGGATATTTTTAAATGACAGCAGATAATTGTATTAGTTAGGGTTTCTGTTGCTGTGAAAAGACACCATGACCACAGCAACCCTTAAAAAGATAAACATTTATAGATATAATCTACATGGGAAGTAGAAAGTAGAAAAAAGACAAGCTCTCCTGAGTAAACTGGGAGCATGGGGACCTTGGGGGAGGGTTGAAAGGGGGAGAGGAGAGGCAGGAAGGGGAGCAGAGAAAAATGTATAGCACAATAAATATCAATTTAAAAAGATAAACATTTAATTGAGGTGGCAGTTTACAGTTCAGAGGTTTAGTTCATGATCTTCCTGGCTGGGAGCATAGCAGCATGCAAGCAGACATGGTGCTGGAGAAATACCCCAGAGTCCTACATCTTGCAGGCAACAGGAAGCCAACATTAACTCTGGGGGTAGTTTGAGCATAGGACAGCTCAAAGCCTAGCCCCACCGTGACACACTTGCCCCAACAAGGCCATACCCACTCCATCAAGCCACACCTCCTGATAGTGCCTCTCCCTGTGAACTTATGGGCACCAATTACATCCCAACTACCACAATATTTGAACCCATTTAAAATCCTAGTGGGAGGGACCTAACTAAAACAACCAAAGAATGGAAGTATAAGGAAAGTAATAGGGCTTTGAAAGTACCAAAAAGATTGGATTCATGCACACAGGGATGGGAGGGTTAAGTCTAGACAGGCAACAGAATTTCCTTGTCATCAAATCTGGCTGCAGCAGTGGAGAGGAGAAGTACAGCTGGAGATGGACTTGCAGATGGGGCTTTCTTAGTGACTCCATGGAGAGCTAGCCTGTGATGGAAAGAAGATGACACAGGCATAGAGGAACAAACACATACAAGAGTGTAGAGAGTAAGAGAAACTGGTACAAAGATGGAATACACCAGAAGGTGCCTCTGCCTTGAAGATTCACTTGAAACCTTTACCTTTTACACTCATATGGGACTCTGCTAATATGGTGATCTCCAAGAGAATCGAAAGTCCTGGGGCACGAGCAGGGGTAGCAGGTAAGGTGGAGACATTTGAAATTCTATGAGAAATTAGGCACATGATCTGTGGTGTAATTACCTTATTTTTACTTGTTCACCTATTTTTGAGATAGGGTGTTGCTCTGTAGCTCAGACTGGCTTTGAAGTTATTATGTAGTCTCATACTCAAGGCCCTCCTGCCTCAACCTCCTGAATGTGAGGGGTACGGGGACAAAATAACAAATCTGGCCTTTAAATTCCTATTATTGGCAATAAATGGTGACCTAGAAATGGTGGCAAACTGACAAAGAAGGACCTGAAAAATTCTAAACACCTACCATTTCCCACAACTGTAAGATAAAATGTGCATTTTCTCATTTTGAACCTCACAACCATCTTGGAAGGCAGACAGATTTATCTTATCTTGGTTGTCACCAAGGCTCATAATGGTTAAGAGAATTTCCTAAACCAGATTTTCTTCGCCTACTTCTTTAGGCATGCAAAAGGAGATGGAATATTGATGGGGTAAATGTGCACGCTGGGGCATGATTAGCTTTATGCCATTATTCTGAGTCTCTACACATTCTGCCTGTTAGGTGTTCCTGTGGGAAATAAGAGTGAGGAAGCCAATCCGCAGGACTCATCCTGCCTGGATAAGGGGAATACATTCATTTAAAATTCCGTTTTTAAAGATGCTAGTGTTGCTGCTTAGAGACTCCATCCAGATGTGCTCTTGTTTTCTTGAAGAATACAGCCTCTTCTTCTTGTCAGACCTTGTCATTTAAAACCTCACTCAAATGGCTTTCCCACTTTTGCTTTATGGAGTGATCTCTTTCAAAGTTCCCTTCAACTAGATTGGGATGAAATTCCTTTCTTACAAAAGGAATTTTGTATTTTTGTGATGCAGAAATGATGCTACGTCAGTCATAATCAAGTGTGTAGAATGTTTACTAATTCTAGATGTCAAGTATTTGTAGTCAGGCAACAAGAAAGTCTTGAGCTAACTCCTAATGGGGCATAGCCAGCATGGGGGTGGTGGCCAAAATTGGTTGCTATCTATCTCTACTAGTTGGAAACAATTAGAAACAGCAATGTCTTAGCTAAACCAGGCCTCAACTCTTTAGTTGCAGAATCATAGGAAGCACAGGTCATGGTGGAGGTGGTCAGAAAAAGAGGTAAGTAAGTGTGGATTCTTAAAGCAGTAGCTGTTCACCAGTCAATATGAAAGGCTATCAGAAATTCAATGTCAGAACAACCACAGTAAGACAGATCGACTATGTGTCAACCCTGTCTTTGTGGCTACCTAAGGGTATTTATTGACAGAAATGAAACTTGAATGTGTTTATCGTCAGAATACAATTAGTCTGATGCTTTTCTTCTAGAAATTTAAAGACATGAGAAGGTTGTAAAATGTTATTTTTATTTTAATATTCATTATCAGTTTTTTTATGTCCATTATCCCCTTTTCACTAAGTAAAATGGTCCTTAGCTGGTGGTAATCTGAGTAAAAAGTACATTCCTCTGCTTCCTTACAGCTCCTTGGGGTCATGTGATAAAAGCCAGTGAGATGCAGATGTAAGAGGCCTGAAGAAAGAACTCTGATCAAACTCACAAGACAGTACCACCTCCTATTTCCTTCACGCTGTTGGATTCGTCAACATTGCAGAAAGGCTTTTGTTCTGTATAGATAGGAGAACTATTCAAACAGTGGTTTGGTATGAGGAGTCTAGATTCCTGAACAATTTTATAGCAGAGATCTACCAACCTCTAGACCTTAACATGTTTATTTAAGGTTTTATCAATTAGGTTCTGTTTATGAACAACAAAACCTATATCCAAGCATAGGACATCTAGGCTTCTCTCATGTATTTGTTACTTTTCTGATCCATCTGGACCACAAATGTATATATTTATCCCTATTTCTAATTGCCAAGTTTAGAAGAAATGATGCCAGAAAGTTACTGGGGTCTTACACTGACGTAAGACATTCCCCTTAGTGATAAGGAGACAAAATTTCTTTGCACTCAGTATCATTCTCATGGTGGACATAAGGCAAGCTTGGACGTTGTATTGATCACTTAATGGCCCTATGTACTTCTTTTGGAAAGGGAAAGTGATTAATGTACTCCTCTAGAAGTGGAATGAAATAGACTCTGATGATATTTTTTTGTAGTCAGTAGTTCAAGCAGGGACAGATTCATATTCCCCTTGAATCTTAATGTCCCAGTGAAAAAAGAAGTAACGAGACAAAACCCAACAGGGAGAGAGGGGGGAAAGGGCAACCTGTTCAGCAATGCAGGCTGCTCTCTCTGCAGTGTTGGGAGTCACTGAAGTAAAAGAACATTAATGGAATAGAATATCTGTTTGTCCAATTAGGCAATAGGATTTGTGATTTAGTATAATAAGTAATGATGTGAAACCTGTTAGACTAAATGCTTCATTGCTGTGGGGGAAAGCTGCTCATTCCTTATGATATGCCATGATAAATCACACATGGCAGAACTGAGGAATACGGAACTGCCAAATGCCATCTTCTCCTGCAGGACTGAAAGTGGTTCTGGAGTTGTTTATCAAGAGTTCATTTTAAAGGTCCTGAAAGAAGGATGGTTTTATTGATAGCAACCAAGTCTAGATCACCATAGGCCAAAAACTTGACCCCAAATTGCCACTGCAAGTATTTCCATTTTTTTTTTGTCATTTACCAAGCATTTGTGTGCATATTATTTCTTCTAATGCCCCCACCAGAACTGTGAGCTAGTGATTATCTTTATCTTGCAGAAGACAGAATTTAGACTCAAACTGGTTAAATGACCTCAAAGTTACTTTCAAGCAGTATTGTGAGATAACAAAGATTTGAAGCCAGGCCTGTCTTCCTGCCAAAGAAAAGTACCATATTGGATGTGACTTTGTGAGACACACAAGGCAAGACAAATCTTTCTAGACAGGCTGGGTCACCTCTTAAGCCCTGAAGCTCTAGTGTCATGCTGTTAGCTGATGACCTGTTTTCACAGAAACGGTTTCTCATGATTCTTAAGATCTGGGTAGCAGTTGTCTGGGACAGTATATAAGCTTTAATTTGGCCACTGACCTACTGTGAAAAGTCCAAAATTCAAGCAGCTTGAGGGGATTTAGGGAAACTAAATTTCTAAATAATCCTCAACTGAGATGCTCAACTGGCCTAGAAAGGAAGATAATTACATCTCCAGTTGTTTGGATCTAATCCTTGGAAAACAGACGCATGATAGAATGGAAAACTTTATCTTGGGAAACAGCTTTACCTCTAAGCACAGGGCTTGCTTACATGTTTTCCAGAAAGCATTTTTTCCCTTGAAACCATCTGCAGGCTCTTTTGCCATCTTTTCACTGATGTTCTGTAATTCCCCACACTGTCATCAGAGAGGAAAGAGGGGAAAGTCAGTTTCAGACTTGATTACAAAGATCAGGAAGGGTAGGGAAATAAGTCCATCTTTTTGTTGGTGGTGCTGCTGAGGTTTTGTTGTTTGTTGTTTGTTTTGTGTTTTTGTCTGCTTCGAGGCAACAGTGTCGGACTACTAATGTGGAATCAGGATGTGAGGATTGAGGGGCTGAGACATTTCAGCTTCATTGATGATTTGGGGACTTTTAGCAGAATTGGTCCAAAGTAGTTGGACTAGGTCTCTGTCCTCGGGGACTTAATGAAAAGGTCTGTTGTTTGGGTGCTACCTCAGCCTAGCGATGGAACAACAAATAACAGAGAAGGAAAAGATCCCTGTGGGAGGCAAGCTGGGCTTTGCACAAGAGCCTGCATTTATAAGATGAGCCTCTGGGGCAACAATCAACTATGCATAGTGTACCTTTAAACATGCCTGCCAAACCAGAGCATCGTGAGGCATCCACAGCCTTTCTAGCTCAGTTCCACAAAGTTCTCCAGTGCCGCCCCCCACAGGGGGTATTTCAAGCACCAAAAACCAAATTGGTCAACAAAATCATTCATGTATTAATCAAGTAAACATTTACTGAGTGTCATTCTGGTTATTCTTTAACTGGAACATCATCAAACATCACCATTTCGTTATGGAGCCAGACCCTTGCCATATGCTGAGTGCCTAGCAGCTACCTCCTTGAATGGGACTGATTGTTACATAGTCAGAGTTTGCTGAAAATGTGTAATTGGCTATTATTTTATTGTTGAATTCTTTGATATGTCAATTAAGATAAACTTAGCTGGATAAAACACAAAACAGTTCCAAGTAGCTTAAACAATAAAGTAGGCCATTCATTTCTTACTGTTACTATTAGGCATTACTGTAAACAAATATTTATTTTAAAAAATTCTTAACAGTTCAAGGCTGGAAATATGAAATGGATCTTTTAGGACTACAGTCAAGGTGTTGGTGGACTGTATTCTCTCTGGAGATACTAAAAGAAATTCCACTCTTTGCCCTTGTTGGCTTCTAAAAGCTTTGTCTCATAGCCCTGAGTTCCTTGATGCTCTGCTTTCATTGTTCCTTCTCCACTCTTACCCTGTTGCTCCTTAGCTATGAGATTCATCACAGTGGTTAGAGTGGGCTCACCTAGCTCATCCCTGCATCTCGTGATGTAAAGCCCCCCTTGCTCACATAAGAGAATATAATCCCAGATTTCAGAACTTAAGATAAAACAAGGACATTACTAGGTAGCTCACTACAATACACACTTGGGCTAGAAAGTTAGAACAGACTTTGGGGTTCCTCAATTTAGTAATTTAAAAATACCAATGAATGCATAGTAATAATAGTAGTAGTAGTAAAAATTTACTTAAAAATGTGTGAAGCCAAGGCCAGCTGGACTGTGACTGAAAAAGCATGGGATAAAACCGGACTCTCTGAACATGGCGAACAATGAGGGCTGATGAGAAGCCAAGGACAA
>NW_004949190.1:1035265-1043730 GCF_000317375.1 Microtus ochrogaster
TAATAAATAAATAAAAAAATAAAAATAAAAAAATAAAAGAAGACCTTGACAAATTGAAAAAAAAATGTGTGAAGAAGGTCAATGAGAAAGCTCAGGGGTTAAAGGCACTTACCACCAATCCTTGATGACCCATGTTCAAGCCCTGAATCCTATCATACAATAAGAGAGCTGACTCTCATAAGTTGTTCTTTGAGCTTCACGTGCATGCACAAATTGTGCACACACAGAGAAACACACACACACACACAAAATCAACCAATCAATCAATGTAAAAATTCAAAAGAAAGGAATTTGAGGGAACATTTCCCCAAATAAAATACACTTAGAACCAATAAAAACAACATGTCCATTATTAGGGAAATGGAGATTAAAGGTATAAGCTATTACTCCAAACACATTAGTTTCATCACAATTAAGATGAAAATAGAGAAAAAGAAAGAAAATAAGTGTCAGCAAAGATGTAGATGTAAACTGCTGACAAGAATGTAAAATAATGTTGCCACTGTGGAAAATAGTAAGGTGAAACTCTTTAAAAATCGAACCTAAAACTACCATATGTACCAGCAGTCTCACTTTCTACTAGAAAACAAACAGGCTCCTAAAGGATAATAATAAAATAAAATATAAGACAAAACAAAGTGCATACATCTGTATAGGACAAAACAAGCAGAAGGAAAACAGCCAAGGAATGGCACAAGAAACATATGTCCCAAAGAATTGCAAACAGGAACAAAAACAGATACATGTATCCTCATGCATATAGCAGTAGTATCCATGACAATAAAAAGATGAAATCAATCCAACTGCCTGTCAAAAGAGGAAACAAACAAAATCTTATATATTCACAAGATCCTAACATATGCTGCAACATGGATGAACCTGGGAGACATTCTGCTTAGTGAAATATGCCAGCAACAAAAAGATAAACATTGATGGCACCTCTCCATGAAGTGTCTAGTACAAATTCATAGAGAAAGAAAGTGGAAGTGGTCAAAAGGGACAAAAGGGTGGGAAAGTTGAATTGTCATTTTCACTGGGTTTTACTTTATTTTTTATTTCAACTAAGGAAGGTGAAAGAGTTTTGGAAATTGATGGTGGTGGTGCCTGTACAGCAACGTTATACTTATGTATAATATATTTTAAATGGTTAAGATGGTAAATTATATATTATGTATATTTTACCACAATAAAAATGTTATGTGGACTCAGTTTCCTTCTTTTGCTATTAAGATATTATGATATTATTATGATAATTATCATTATGATAATGAAGTTATCAGTCACAATCAAGGACACGTGTTTCCTATCTCACACAGAAAAGCTAAACACAAGTACAATTTCCCAATAACGTCCAATAGTTTTGAGATTTTTCTAACTTCATTTTGCAAAGAACTGGCTTAGGTGCTATGGTGTGTGAGGCATAAAGAAGATGGTATAGATCATACTGGGGAGGAGCTCCCAGTTTATTTGAGAAAACGAATACTTCAATAATTATGGCAAACCCCATTAGGTCCTATAGTAGAGCTCTGAACAGAATTCTAGGATGATGATTCTACATGAAAGAAGGGGAATTTTGTTTTGTTTTGGTGTGGTTTTGTTTTTGTGAGGATCTTCTTTTTTTTCCTTTTATTGAAAATAAATTTTTCTCATATAATATATTGTAATTATAGTCTCCCCTCTCTACTCCTCCCAGTTCCTCCCCATCTCACCCCTCCCCATATGGAATCAACCCCTTTCTGTCTCTCATTAGAAAACAAACAGGCTCCCAAAGGATAATAATAAGATAAAATATAAGCCAAAACAAAATGCACACATCTGAATAGGACAAAGCAAGCAGAAGAAAAATGGCCAGGGAATGGCACAAGAAACAGATATAGACACAGGGATCCACTTGCTCCCACACAGAAATTCCATAAAAGCCCAAAACTGGACTCAGTCATAACATATATGCAGAAGACCTGGATGGTAAGAGACATATAGAGAATGAATAATAATATATGTATTATTAAGTAAAAATAAGTCTTAAAAAACATAATTTTTTAAAAAGCCCCAACACTACATTATGAGGCAAAGAACCTACAAAGACGCCACTGAGTTCATTTTCTGTTGAGTTCTACAGCTGGGCATGTGGCCAACCCTTAAGAGTAGTTCGTTTCGAGGGGAAAGTTTTATAGAGCTTTTGCCTAAAGGATCACAACTGCTTTGAAGGGAAACAAATACGTAATTTTAATAATTCAGGCTACCAAGAAGTCTCAGCGGGTCCCAGAATTCTGTGAGCACGGACAGGCTGACTGGCATTTGTGATTCCCTCATGAGGTCTCAGTTCCCACTTTCACAGTTTCTGTGATTCACTGCATTATTCTGAAAGCGATTTTACAATTTGATGCTACATATATTTCACATTCATATATACATACAAGGCTGTGCAAAACATGCATCTTGGGACGCCACACAAATGGTTGAATACATTTTAAGAGTAGTTTTGCATAATCATTGTTTAACTTTATGTTACTTATTAGCTTTAAACTAAATCCCATGCCCTCACCTTACCCTGGGGAACATCCATACTAAACAAAATGCATAAGGATTCTCTGGAGCTGAGTTGGGAAAGATAGATTCACATGCCATCCTATTGTCTTTCTCTGATTTGATTCGGTATTTATCCTTCCGCCCCAAGAGGTGGTGTGCTCTCTAGTTGGGGTAGAACTGTCTGCCTGGCACCTTCCGCAATTATTCTAGTGAAGAGTGGCAGTTATCCAGGTGGAAAAGCAGGGTGAGATATTCTTGAATAATGAAGTTAGAGACTGAACATGACTCATTTGGAGAAAAGCCAGTTAAAAGTTCAATGAGGCTATGTGATGTAAGGTCGCAAAAGACGGCTTTCAGGGAAGTCAGATTAGTAAACACAAAGCTAAGAAAATTAGCCTTGAAATGGATAAAAACAGAAGCCTTTGAAAGGGGAGTTAAGTATCATGCTTTCTACCCACCAATTTATGGTAACTCAGAACTCCAAATTCCTATTCCAAATACTAAAACTTTTGCATTCTCTCTCTCTCTCTCTCTCTCTCTCTCTCTCTCTCTCTCTCTCTCTCTCTCTCTCTCTGTAATATTACTTCAATGAAAGATGTTTAAACCTAAGTAGAAATCCAAGAGTAGCATCCCATCCCTGTATCCATTTTCTTTCCAGACTCAGGAATGTCCTAAAGTATTGAGCAAGCATTTCATTAAGTTGTAGCCTCACTTTCCTGAAAAGAGGAGCAACAATTCCCTTGTAAGTATAGAATAAGGTAATGAGTGCATAATGTCTGGCGTCTATGGTTATCCAGCAAGTTTGAATATTTCTTCACAATATTTAAACATATTTCTCCTCTACCCATGCGCACTTATAAAGAAACACCCATATATATATCAACATGTATTTTTGGAGTTTAATGATGCTGTTCTGGGGATGAGGTTGGAAGAGAGGTAGATTGATCTTGCCATCTCATTTTCTCTCCTTGGTTCTGTTTTGAAACCCATTCCCTGAAGAAAGTGTACATCCGACTTCAGTTATCCACCAAGTAGAAACTTCTGTCTACAACTTCACTTGAGTATGGATGAATTTGCTATCATTCTATTCTCATCAAAAAAATGATGCATAGCAAGTTTTAGTTTCTCTTACAGAAATACTGTGCTTTGCTGCCAAAGGCACACATTTATATCAACCAGCTATCTTTCAGAAGTAATCTTTCAGACTTTCTCATTGCCTCTCATGTCGCCACTAGAAGAGAATTACCATCAAATTCTTTTGAGGTCCCAGATATTTTCCCCTACTCAAAGATACACAGCACTCCCTTTGGGCTCAGTGTTTTTGTCTAGGGCACAGAGAGCTGTAACTCACAGTAACAATTCCCTAGCTGAGCAACAGCAACAACTTACCGCTGCAATGGGCTTCCTGGGATCCTGTTAAGTTTGCAGAGTCAAGCCATTGAGTTAGCTTGAGATTTGGCACTTAGAAGCACTGCAGGGTGATTTCAAAACATAGCATCAGCTAAATGTGTCCCTGAGCCTGAGCCAATCTCCCAGAGCTCCAGTGCCAAGACTCACCATTTACAGGACCCTGACACCTACAATTCTTCGGAACTGTTATATATTAAGAGCTACTGAAGATGTCAGCTGAAAAAAATTCATTGAGATTTATTCATTGCATTGTGTTAAAAAAAAACAAAACGCTGCCATTGTGTACTGGCAATAAGTAATATTTGACTGTGTTCTGAAAATATGGAAATCCCTTACCAGTGGACATGGTAGAAAGATTATGCAATCGATTATTAGTTCTCATTTATTTCTCCTTGACTGTCTTCCTTCTCATAAGTAGTCGCTGCCATTCTTTCCTACTGAAACATGAAATCATAGGATTCTGTGTCTGATAAATATTACATGAAGTCACTCGTTCTCTGTGCCCACCTGTAAATAAATCTAGAGTTGAAATCATCTTGCATGGGTGAGCAATAATTTCCATGTGAACCACTGCTGGGTTTAACAGTCTTTACTGTCAATTTTATTGCAATAGCTTTGCTCTAATTCCCTCCAGCTGCAATTTAATCCTCTGTTCTTCAGTCTTTCGTGAAAGACAAGTCTTCTCATTGGATATTTTCCAGCTCCTAACTGATCATATTTCACACTTTTTAGTTTGCTTTCCACAGTTCTCATCCTTCAAATATCTCACTCAATCTTATGCCCTTGCCCTTTAATTGACCTACTTGATGGTAAAACTTGTACATCATTCTGTCTCTCATGGGTTGATTCAATAGGACAAGCAAACAAAAAGCAAGGCAATCCAGAAAGGCACAGGGAAATGGTAACTTCCTTGAAGTTTATTATTCTTATTGTTGATATTTCAAATAATATAGTGCACATGCATGTAAGAGTTGTCCACAAAGAAAATCTTCTAAAATATATGGAAGTATACAAACCCTTGCATCAAGGCTGGGCAAATTAATCCAGCACTGGGAACAGGTTCTCAAAAGCCAGCTAAGCTCCAGAGACAGGTCCTGATCTCATTGCTAGGAACCTTTTATTAAGTTTTAATGAAAAATATTTCATTAGTTTTTGGAGACCTTCAAACAATGTGTTTTGATCATTTTCATTCAGATGAGCCTTCTTCCTTACTCACCCTTCAGGCGTCCTCTTTTTTTCAAGCCATCAAATTCAATTTGCACTGTCCATGTATTCTTGGATGTGTGGCCCTCCACTGGAGCACAGACAACTTAGCGGGGGCCACACTTTTAAGAAAACTGATTGTACCTCTCCCAGAAGCTGTCAATTGCCATTACATACTCGGCAAAATGTAGTACTTTTATAAAGCACATTTATTTATGTGTGTGTGTGTGGGGGGGGTGAGTGCATGCCATAGTAGTATGTGGAAGTCAGTGGACAACTTTAGGAAGTCTGTTTTCTACTTCTACTTCCTGGGTCCTGGGGACAATGAATTTAGTTCATTGACATTAGCAACAGGTATCCTTACCCATGAAACCATTTATCTAGTCCATTTTCTTCAGACATAACTAGTGGGAGTGTTTATGACAGGAATTCAGCTAATATTTGAGGGATATGTTATACATGGGCATTAAGATTGTCAGGTAAAATGGGTATGGTAACATACACCTGTAATCCCAACATTCAGAAGGTAAAGACAGGAGGGTCAGAAATTCAAGCTCATCTTCAGTTGCATAGCTTATTAACATACAATTCATATGACTAGAATCATTCTTCAAATTATGAGAGCTCTATCAAAAATAAAATAAGATTCAATGGTTTAATACATTAGCAATGTTGTGCAACCATTTTAATAATTCCAGAGGACATTCCATTACCCTGGAGATAATTCTCATATACATTAACAACCATTCCCATATACACAGTGTGACCACCGAACCCAAGGATCCTCTTGCCTCCACTGTGTTCCCCAATCCCACACACTTGATGCACAGCATTTTTTCCCCTGTGGGTTCTTGGGGTCTGAATTCAGATCCTTGTGCTCACACAGCAAGCAATTATTCGCTGATCCACCCTCCCTACCCTTAATATAATGTTTTTTTAATTCATCAACATTTGCAACATTTAGGCAGGCACACTTTGCTCCCCTCCATTGCTGTAGCATTCTCTTGTATGGTATATGAGTTTTTTCATCATTAGTTTTTTCAGATGGCAAAATACCTGGCAGAAGTAATTTAAGGGATGAGGGATTTATCCGAACTCACAGTTTCAGTCTGTCATGGCAGGAAATCATGGCAGTGTCATGTGAAATAAACATGACAATCAGAGCTTGTTTGGTCTTCCCTCCAGAAACACATCCCTCGATTTGTGTTTCACACTGTGGTAATTGTCCTTCCCCCATAAGCTCCTAAGGATTGGCACTGTCAGGACATGTGGCCTTGTTGTGTGGAAGTGTGGTCTTCTAGGGGACTGGAGGACACACACCTTTAATTCAGACCTTGAGGTTGCAGGGTACACCTTTAATCTGGGCCACGCCTTCTGCTGGAAGTCTGTCACTGTGGGGGCTGACTGTGAGGTCTTTTTCTCTGGCTTCACTCAGTGTGACAGTCAGTCGACTTCTCTTTGTCTGCAAGATGTAGGACATGAGGCTATTTCGCCAGCACCATGCCTGCATTCATGCTACCATGTTCCCGGCTATGATGGACGGAACCACTGAACTGTAAGCAAGCCACCACAATTAAACACAAATGTTTTCTTTGTAAGAGTTGTCATGGTCATGGTGTCTCTTCACACCTAAGACACACACACACACACACACACACACACACACACAATTTGATACACTCTGTCAGAGATGACACGCCTTTTGACATTGCCACATGATATATTCAAATGTGTTAGGGTCTCCTATACCCTGGGATGCAAGCAGCCTGCATGCCACAGGCTGGCCATGGCTATAACTAGTAGAGAAATAGCCTCTGGGTGTTGGTCATCCTCACTCAATCAGGCAGATGGTGTCTCTTCTGCTCTCTGAGTTCAACAGTTGATAATTATCAGTGTCATACACGCTTATGAGACAGATATGCGTTTTGCTCCACGATCCAATTTACCACAAACAACAAGCCCCAGATCTAACAAGGTGACTCCAGCTGCCTGAGTTTGACTGCTTTTCAGATGCATGGTACTGCTCCAGCATTGGAAATGCTCCTGAAGCCTTCTCCCTTGGGGTTACTACCTCATCACCAACACTGCCTTCTCTGTCCCCACAAACGCACATACTGTAGTTTTCATGGACTCTGTACCTGTGCCTATGTGTCACTAACACTCACAACAGCTTAATAAGACCCACAAGAAAGAAGATGAACTAAGGGCTGCTTCCCCCAGAAAAATACAAGCAGGTTTCCTTAAGAGTGATCTTTGGTTACAAAGGTGATGTTCGATTTTATGTACAAGCCATCCACCACTGAAAATAGTTACAACTAAGCAAGTTCATCTCTGGGTGTGAGAAGTTCACCTTCTTCTGAAAAAAATTTTCTCTGCTTGTCTCTCTGTGTATGTGTGTCTTTCAGTCTCTGTTTTGTTACTATATAGCTCTGGCCTTGAACTTGTGGCAGCCCCTTGCCCTTGTCTGAGTTCTGGAATTAAAGATATGTGCCATCATTTGTGGTTAATGTCTCTGTTTCGTGTGATGAAGTATCCCTTCATCATATGTCCTGAAACCTGAGTGCTGAGTTGTTGTTTTCTTTCTCTCCCTCCCTTTTTCCTTCCCATCTTCCACCTTGTCTTCCTTTCTTTATCTATTATCTATCTTTATTTTTCTTTCTTTCCTTGCTGTCTCTTCTTTCCTTCCTTCCTTTCCCTTCTTTCCTTTCTTTCTCTTCCTTCTTTCCTTCCTTTCCTTCCCTCCCTTCCTCCCTCCCTCTCTGCCTCCCTTCCTTCATTCCCTCCCTACTTCCCTCTCTCCCTCCCATCTTTCCTTCCTTTCAAGATGACAGGGAATAGAAAAACAATTAAAATGAGTTTGGCTGTGCACTTTAGTTTTCTATAGTAAAGGCCCCAAGAAGGATACACTTTATTCTTTAAATATAATAAGACCTTTTTTATTGAGAAAAGGAAAAAAAAAGTTTCAGCCTCCTCCCAGCCTCCCATTTCCCTCCCCCTCCTCCCACCCTTCTTCCCCTCCCCCCACTCCTCTCCCGCTCCCTCTCCAGTCCAAAGAGCAGTCAGGGTTCCTTGCCCTGTGGAAAGTCCAAGGTCCTCCCCCCTCCGTCCATGTCCAGGAAGGTGAACAGCCAAACTGGCTAGGCTCCCATAAAACCAGAACATGAAGTACGATCAAAACCCCATGCCATTGTCCTTGGCTTCTCATCAGCCCTCATTGTTCGCCATGTTCAGAGAGACCGGGTTTATCCCATGCTTTTTCAGTCACAGTCCAGCTGGCCTTGGTGAGCTCCCAATAGATCAGCCCCACTGTCTCAGTGGGTGGG
>NW_004949190.1:1049098-1059077 GCF_000317375.1 Microtus ochrogaster
TCTTGGTTTTCTTGGGTATCTTTGAGTGATTTATTCACTTCCTCTACCTTTTTGTTTGTAATCTCTAATTGTTTATGGCAGTTTTTCACCTCCTGTTTAAGATCCTCTATTAATCTCATATAATTCACTTTTGAGTCGATTTCTTCTAATTCTTCTAGAGTAGGGTGTACAATTCTTCTTGTTTCGGTATCCCTGGATTCTGGTGATTTCATTTTGCCTTTCAGGTTGTTGGAGGAATTCTTGCTTTGGCACCTTCCCATCTCTTCCTTCAAATGGAGCCAGGAGAGGTCTGGTGTCTTGGTCCAGTCTTTGCTGTGACTGACTCTCTGGGTGTATCTCTTCAGCAGGAACCGTCCCGTCCAGATGGAACTCCTCAGCACCAAAACATAGACACCTGGTAGTCCAATGACCCATGGACCAAAGGGAGAACCTGGGGGGGGCGGGGATGAGTAGAACACAGGACACCCTGCCGCCAAAGCTGGAGGTGCTCCCTTTGGGGGGGGGGTCCTTGAGGCCTGCCCGGTAGGCAGGCTCTCACCGCTCTGGGTGGGTAGCCTTAGTGTAGGACCTTAAAACTGTTTTTGAGCACTGGTCCTAGCATACAGAAGGGCAGGGATGGGGGGAGGGCTGGGGGGCTGGGTTGTGTGTAAGAAAGACAGCCCTGCAGAAGGAGCTGGGGGAGGGGTTTTGTGCTCTCTTCAGGGACAGTTCGCCCCTGGATAGCACACACTCACCCATCCAGATGGAAGTCCTCAGCACCTAAACATGGACGCCTGGTAGTCCAATGACGCGCGGACAAAAGGGAGAACTTGGGGGGCAGGGTGGGGACGAGTAGAACACAGGACACCCTGCTGCCAAAGCTGGAGGTGCACGTGCTCCCTTTCGGGGGTCCTTGAGGCCTCCCTGGTAGGCAGGCACTCACCTCTCTGGATGGGCAGCCCCAGTGTAGGAGCAGAAAACTGTTCCCAAGCAAAGGACCCAGCAGAAAACGCAGGCTTGGGGGGGGCGGTCGTGTGCAAGAAAGACAGCCCTGCAGAAGAAGCTGGGGGAGGGGGGACTGTGCTCTCTTCCGGGACAATCCGCCCCTGGATAGCACACACTCACCCGTCCAGATGGAACTCCACAGCACCTAAGCCAATAAGACCTTTTTTGTTTAGGTTTTTTTCTCTGAGACAGGATTTCTCTGTTTGTACCTCTGGCTGTCCTGGAACTCACTCTGAAGACCAGGTTGACCTCAAACTCACAGAGATCTACCTGCCTCTGCCTCTTAAGTGCTGGGATTAAAGGAACGCATCACCACCACCCAGCCTAAAACAAACTCTTATTGAATGTTTCCTATGTGTCAAGCACTGTCCTGTTTTTGACTTATTTAACTGAGGTAGGCTTACAAAATATGTCTAAAGCTCACTAAATCAAGGCTTTGCTTCAGTAAATAAGTTTTATGCAAAGCTACTTGAGCTTGATAAAGCCAGAAGTTTGGATTATTTTTCATAACACTATAGAAGCATTACCTCTAGTGTTCTCTGTACTAGTGTCTATTCAAGAAAGTGCTGAAGGAAGTCTGTAATACCTGGATTTATGAAGCTGAGGCAGGAGGATCTGGAATTAGGGATCAAGGTTGGATATAGTGGGAGACAACCTGTCTCAACAAAATAATAAAAAAGAAACTTTTATGGATTGACCACCTGCTATGTTCCAAGAACAGTGATAATAATCTTGGCCACAAAGAAAGTTGAAAAGATCTCTCTTTCTTTAGTATAAATGTGTGTGTCTTCCATATACATTTCCAAATAAATGTATTTTGAACCATGTAGTAAAATTTGGAAAAACTAATTTAGGGCAAAAATGAACAACCTATCTATTATCTGTTTTGTGAATAAAATGTTATTGGCATAAAATAGCATATCTATTTTCTTACCATCCATGGCCATTTTTGTACTACAATGTCAGAGTTTGACAAGAGAATGTATTGGCCTTGAAAGCCAAATATATTTATATTCATCAGTATATACTTATAGATCTTTCCAAGTGCCAACCTAAGACAAAAAGCTGGAAAAGTGGATTCCCATGTAATTCCAGGCTTCACCATTACCTGTGCACCATGGACCATCCTACCAATTGATGGCCCTTTGAAGGGAACAAATTTGGGAAAGTTATATAGACACAGCTAGAATATGCTGCTATGGAGTAAACAAGCTGGGTCATTACACAGGAATTAATGGCTGGGAACTTTCCTTTTAATTTTTTTGTTAGCATATGGATAAGATATTTTGAACCCTAAGTAAATAAAAGACACTGCTAAGAATGACATGACTGTATTTATACATTCCAAAACCCCAGGAATTGGAAGGAATTTATTTTTGTCCTTGTCTTTAATCCTATAACTCCAATCATTTTTTACAGCTAGTCAACATTTATTTGAGAGACACAAAGCATTCTCATTCTTACTGCTGAGAAGCATTCTCAGAGGGGAAGGAGTTAATAGCACCAAATAATAATGTTTAAACATGCCAGGGGTCTAGAAAGGAAGAAATAAAGCTTTCCTACCTAGCTCTCGAAGTTGGCTGACTCCAGTATATTCTTAGTAACAGTAGTCTTTCCTAGATGAAAGGGAATGTGTCAGTTTTGAACAAAATACCAGCTATAGTGTGAAGTTGGTTAGGTAAGGTAGGGATAGAGCAATCAAAAACATCCATAGTCTTATTCCCCTAACATAGTGTTATCAGGGCTCTAGTGAGGTGTTTAGTTGCTTCAGTGTTAAAGACTCTTTCCTCAATATGCTGTAATTACACTCCAATCACCCTAACTTCTCTTTGTCCTCCATCTCATTCATAAATCAAAACAACATTTTATGGAGTCCAGTTTACTCGAAATGGATGTAATTATTGCTTCATTGATTACAAACCATGAACAACCCCCCCCACACACACACACACTTCTCTTAAATACAGACAGATGGGCCGTCTGTTCCCCATGAATCATGTAAACAGAGGAGACGGGAGAAGGATTGAAACACTTTCCAACCTGCTTCTGCCTTATTTCAGAAATGCAATCATCTCTCCAGGGACTTAACAGATGCAATGCTTAGAATCTAACCTGCCAACTTGATCCTCTCATGTCTTATTGAAAGTTCTGGCTAGAAAATGAGGTCAAAGCCTACAACTTGGTCATATTTATTTGCCTATTCATTTAATTATGTTTTTTATTATATAGGGAACATGTAAATGGCTAATAAAACCCTAAACAGTACAGAGTGCTACAAAATGACAAGTGAAATGCTGCCTCCCTGCCCCTTGCTCCCAGACAAATCCCTTTAGGCATCTCGCTTTCTGTGTGTAGTATTTTTTGATGCTGTTTGCCTTGCTCTGGTTCTTGGTTTATCTCATTTAATCTATATTGACACAGATGATGAATCTGGGTCCCTTGACTTCTCCCTTGATTTGGCTAAGATTCTAGCTCACAAATTCTACCTCCTTCCTTAACCCTTCAGATATGTGAGATCACATTTAGTATCTATATCAAGCTTTAAACTTCAAGAAATACACTCAACTCTTTATTTCTTAATCCATTCACTCAGCTATCTCTCTTGTAATATTTTAGTACAGTAACATTTAAATGTTTTCTTTTTTCTAGTTTATACCTTTGCTTCATTCAAGAAACCTTTCTTTCTTACAATAAAATGTTTTTTATACTGACACTTTTGCATTTTATACAGACCCCCTAAAACCATCTGGATTTGATTGCTGTATATAATGTGAAATAAAGACCCAATTTCACTTTATCCATATGGATATTCATTTGTTTCAGTGCTACGTGCTAAATAGTCCGAGTTTTCCACCACAGCCTTGCAATTCTATGTCTGTTATAAATCAAATGTTATATATAAGCATCAATACAAATGTTAGTCAGTCTCAGTGATGCTTAAAATTTCCTTGAAATGGATTGCATATTTGATGGTTTCCTTTTTAAAACATGTATATTTGTTTTATTTTATGTGTATGTGTGTTTTGCCTGCATGCATACCGAGTGTATGCCTGGTAACATTCAGAAGCCAGAACAGAGTGACAGATCCCCTGGAACTGGAGTGACAGACAGCTTCGAACCAGCATGTGGTGCTAGGAATCAACTACAAATTCTCTACAAGAGCAGTCAGTGCTTTTAACCACTGAGCCATCTCTCCAGTCCAAGCCCTGCTTTCCTTATCTTTAGATTGGTAATGATGATTTATTTCCCTGATTTTTTAGGGGAGTTGTTATAGGGTGAGTACACGCTACAAAGCTAGATAGATCACAAGAGAAGAAGGAGTTTTGCAAGGCAGGGAGACAGCAAGATTGCATGCAACATGGAAGTGAAAATGTGGTTGCTAGGGATAGGAGAGCACACGTAAGGAGGGAAGGTGAAGAGGAAAGGGGGGAGAAACAACAAAAACAAATGTTATTTGAAAAATCCACAATAGAGGCTAATTCTTTATAAGCTAATAATTTTTTAAAAATCATAAAGAATATCACAGATGGATTGACAGTATTTCTCAAACTATGGAATTATAGCATGTTGATAGTAAAGTAACTTTAGATATTACTTACTTAAGCTCTTTATATTTATTCAAGAGGAACCTGGAGTACAGAGCAATTGAGTGGTATGCCCATGATAAAAGACATTATTATGCTCCTATAGTATGTTTCCTGAGTCTGCAGCCTAAAGCAAAGAGCAGTTTATCTGAAGTAAAAGATCAAGACAAGGACTTAATTCTGCAGTACGGTCTGGCAGACACCACTCATGGTTTCCCTTAAGTGTGCTGCAATCACTACAGCTTGATTTATCACTACCTGTGCCTGCGGTCCATTTCAACGTTGAATTGCACAGATGCAATTTCACATAGGCCATCTCTAATAGCAACAGAGACTGATATACATCACAGTCACTTAACAAATGGCGTCCTTCCAGTTGGTATCTGTCAGTGAGTTATTGTGTGCTAAATATAAGGCATAGTTAGGTGATTTATAGGAAGCACTTTATGTCAAACAAAAATATCTGTTCACACAAACTGGTCCATCTCAAATTGTACAAATACACCTAATGCAGAAAACAACGTCTGACTTAAGCATTAAATAGAAATAAACTAACTGAAATTTTGCATTTTCATTGAGTTAGAAAAATAGCGTGTCTCAGTCAAACACTGACATTGGGCAGATAGCCTACAAATATAGAAAACTTTTTTTTTCATTTTTACTATGAAATTTTGCCCAGAAGATAAGCATATCTATAATTGAAGGGATAATAATAAAAGATGAGTCAACCACCCCTGAATCCACTTGTCAGACTAAAAATCAATCTCTTGCAGGACAGTAGTGATTCATGCCTTTAAGCCTAGCACTCTGGAGGTACAGGCAAAAGGATCTCTTTGAGTTCGAGGCCAGCCTGGTCTATAGAGGGACCTCCAGGTTAGCCAGGGCTACACAGAGAAATCAACCCCATCTCAGAAAAGTTTTAAAAAATTCTAGTTCCTTAGAGGCTTTCAGTGTACATTTACTCTGTAGCTTCTCCCCACCTCAGGGGCAACTATAAACTCAATCCTTTGTTAACTATTCCCTGGGAATTGTTCGTTTTACCATTTTGTATGTTTCTTCTTTAAAAGGCCTTGCATATACATGCAGTATGGATAAATAAAATAAATAAAAAGACCTTGCCTAATTTTGCCTTGTTTTGAAATGTACTTGCTTTCCCTCTGTCATTTCTCTCCCTTATTTAATGCTGGGATATTGCAGGGAGCCGGACAGAATCGCCATTACAAGATGGCGCTGACATCCTGTCTTGGTGGAAATAAACAACTTCATATATGGCTATGCCTTTGGGAGCTGCGTGTCCCCTACTTCCTGCATGTGCAGTGGATAAGGGCCCTTGGGCCTATCCTGATGCAGTCTGGTGTCAGCTGATGGTGGCAACCAATCAATCACAGGGCGACTCGTGTGGTGGTCGTTCTTCCTCGCTGGTCGAGAAGTTCACCGCAGGATGTAACTGAGTTCAATTCATTTCTTTTTAAAATAGATTTTTCTTTTTAATCGACGCACAGCAATTGTACATATGCATAACATAGTGTGAAATTTTTATATGTGGATACTAATTATAATCATATCAGTAGTAACACGTCTGTTGCCTAGTTATCATCATTTATCTGCATTGGAAACATTCAAAATCCTATTAGCTATTTTGAAATATACAATTGATTCTTCTCAATCAGAGCTACCCTACTTATATTAGCATTGTTTTCTGCTGCTGTGACAAAATTTTCCAACAAAAGTGGAGACTGGAATGTGAAGCATCTCGTCACATCTACGGGCAAGAACAGGGCTCAAAACCAAGGAATGCTGCCACACATTTTTAAGCAGGGTCTTCCCATACCAATCAAAATAGTCAAGACAGTGCCCCACAGAAATGCCCGCAGCTAACCTGATTTAGACAACCGCTCATTGAGTCTCTCTTCCCAGATGACTCAACATTCGAACAGTTTAACTGTCAATAGCAATAACAATGAACACGTCAATGTTATTGACATTTAAAAGGACGCATCAGACTACTGTATCACATTAGAAGTTCTGTTTATCATGCTGTACCTCTGGAACCATTAACCAACCTCTTCCCATTGACCCCCCAAATATTCCAAATGTTAATTAAGTTCCTCGAGATTGGCTTTAGGTTCCACAAATAAATGAGAACATGCAATAATGCTTCTGTGCTTGAGTTCCTTCACTTCTTACATATATTGCCATTTCCTTGAGCTATATGATGGGAAATAAAAAGAATAAAGAAATCATAAAAACAATTTAAAAAACAAAACACCATACAAATAGTTTTGGTGATTCTGTAAAGTAAAATGAAGAACATAAACCAGTCCTGGTGGCATATGCATCTAATCCCAGCCCCCATTATGTGGAGGAAGAAGGATTAGGAGTTCAAAGTTATCCTCAGCTATATAAGTATAGGCTATATGATACCGTGTCTCAAAAATGAATCAAAAATAAAAATACAACATGACATTAAATTTCACATCACTTTTAAAATATAATCATTGGAGTGACAGTGGATATATACGAACTCACAGAGACAGAAACATCATGCACAGGGCCTACAGAGGTCTGCCCCCTGCCTTCTATACTTATGACTTCTAGTTAAGTATTTTTATGGGATCCCCGAGTAGGTAAATGAGTGGGTCTCTAATTCTTGTGCCTTCTCTTCGGCTCTTTTCCTTCTGTTTGTCTTCTCCAACTTCAATGTGATAGTCTTTTCTTAGTTTATGTTGCTATATTTCTAAATGAATGAATAAATGAATATCTAGACACTAGGTTAAAGGTTAACAACTGAATTGTCATTTATACCTGCTGAGAGAGGGAAAATCAGTTTTCTTTAATAGAATGATACTGAGTGTTGTCAACTACTCCAAGGCAGGCGTTATGTTTGGGACTAGTTGACCAATACATAATAGACCTCACACAGTTTTTTTGTGTGTGTGCTTTTATTTGATTACAATTTGGTGTTTTCTGTTTTTTGGGGTGTATTTTGCTTTCTTCTTTGGGAGGGGTTTTGTTGTAGTACTGGGTTTCTTTGTTTGTATTTAAGAAAGAACTTAAAGTTGGGTGGGTAGGGATTAAAAGAAAATCTGGAAGGACTTGGGGAAGGGAAAGAATGTGATCAAAATATATTTTAAATTTTGTTTTAAATAATAAAAATATTTAAAAATAAAATATAATTATTGCACAGAACAAATTTATTCTAAAAGAATTATTGGTGTTTATCTAATATTCAAATTTGCTTGCTAAAGCTTGTAGTCTGTCATAACCATTTCAACAAGTGCACACTCAGAATGAATGAGGATAAGGAAATTGTGATTCCATTCAAAGTAGTAGTCATCCCATGGTATTATTTGGAAAAAAGTAAATAATTAATCTTTTCTTATTCTCCACTGGTGAATCATGCATCAATTGAGTTACAAAGTCTTCCTAAGACATAATCTTACATGAGCCCATACCATATTTAACAAAAGACTATCTTGTGCCTCCAGTAAAAGGAACATTTCAAAAGCAAAATAAGCCTTTCTGAGCTGAAGAAATGGATCAGTGAGTAAAGTACTTGTTAAACAAGCATAAAAACCAGAGTTCAAGTTCCTAGAATTTATGTGAAGGATAGAGAGGCACACATCTTCATTCCTCATGATCCTATGGGGAGATAAGAGGTAAAGTCTGGACACTGCTCTGAAGCTCATGGTCTATTCAACCTGGTGTACACAATAACAAACAAGAGATCCTGACTCAAACAAGGTTGATGGTGAAGATCCATATTTGAGATTGTCTTCAGACCTCCACATACACACCATGACATTCATAAACACACACACACACACACACATACACACACACACACACACGTATTGGCAGATGGATGGATAGACAGAGAGACAACTAAATTTAAAAAGAGAAAAGTTTTTATACTATATGTTTTTCTATAATGTACATCCCTAAAATATGACCTGTAAAGAATATTATTCATGTGTATTCTTTGGAAAATACTACACAACTATAACTGAAATATATGTCTGTTTATTGCCTGTTCCTTGCTATCTGTTCTTACTGTATCCATGGGAAAGAGATATTTTTAAAACTTGTACAGAGTAAGGCTTCCCCCAATTTACTAGTCACCATTATAATCAATGCTATGTAGGCTGAATTCCAAAGGTAAAGTTAGATGAATGACTACATGTTTTCAAAGAACAGAGGGGATAAGTACTATGCTGATTTTACTTATATGTTAGTCTGGTAGAACTCAAGGGAGGAACCATCTACCCTGTCATCAATTGGTTTTCCTTCTTTCTTTATTGTTGTTGCATTTTTATAAATATAGAACTTCTAAAGTCAGCACTTTGGATCAGTTTTATCCACTGCCTGGGTCCAGATGATATTACAACAATAGTTCCAAAATGAATTTCAGTTCTGCTAAGCACCACTGCTGTCCTCTTGGTTTCACAGTACAGGAAATAGGGCAGACAAGCATAGCAGTAAGGAAGATGCTTATAGCAGTCTTGCTGTTTCTTCACCCAAGCTACCAGACAAAGCTTTAATTTTGTAGAGTGATTCATTATTAGTAACACTGTGTTTGGGGGGTCTTTAAATTTTTCTTGACATTTATTTATTTTTGTACATGTGGAGTGTGGTAGTTTGAATAGGAATGGTCCCCATAGGCTTATATATTTGAAAGCTTAGCCACCAGGGAGTGGACTTTGGAATTTTGGTTTAGGCAAGCAGTTGAACATGTTAAACAGTATGGTTTAATGGGTCATACTAGTAGGAGCATGGCAGACAGTGGGGCTGAGAGCACTCTAGATTATAATATCTCAGCTCAAGAGGTTTCAGAGAAGAAAAATATTAGTAAGTAGTCTAGAGACCACTCTTGTGATATTTTGGCAAAGAATGTGGTTGCTTTTTGCTCTTGTCAAAAGTTTGACTGTGGCTAAAATGAAGAGGTTTTGATTTAATGACTTTGGCAGAGAAGATTTCAGGACAGCTTAGTATTGACTCTGTTAAGGGGTTACTAGTGATCACTCTTATGCAGATCTATAATGAAAGGGAACACACTAAGTAAGAAAAAAACACAAAATGTACATTTTGAAGATAATAGGAGCACCTTGAAGCATAATGGAGCTAAGTTCAGTGCTCAAAGAGATAAAAATTTAAAGAAAAGCCTGTTGCTAAATGGAATAAAGTGAATGATATCCTCAGGGAAAGACCCTAACCAGCTAAGCTTCCAACTTGTAAAAGGGAAATAAAGAAATGCTTAAACAGTGAAAGAAATCATCACCAACAGAAAACCGGTACAGATGTCACTGAATGAGGAGACTGAGTTCTAGCTCCATCAAGCAGCAGAACTTGGCAGCTTTGACCATGTGGTTCTGGCTTTAGAGTCAAGAATACAATAAAGGGGTTCTAGAATC
>NW_004949190.1:1059177-1071305 GCF_000317375.1 Microtus ochrogaster
CTCTCTCTCTCTCTCTCTGGTTAAGGAAAGCCAGTGAGACTAGGTATGTTTCAGGGTTGTCCCTGAATGGAAGCCCAGAGAGGCCCTTATGTGAAGCACTGAAGGTGAAACATGGATTGTTTTAGAGACCTCAAGATGTTGGCAATACCAGAGCCATGGAATACCTGCCAAAGAAATCTGCAGATCAGGTGTGGACCCAGTCCAAGAGAGAGAAGTATGTTGTGGTCAACAAAGCTAAAAGGAGTTGGAGATCTGAAGAGTGATTTGGCCTCAGACATGGAGATGCAGAGCTTGGAGTTTGCCAAGCTTGTTTCAGTCTTGCTTTTGTCCAGTATTTCCTTGTTATGTTTCCTTTCCTCCCTTTTGAAGTGGTAATGTACATTCCACACTGTATGTTGGAAGTATGTGATCTGCATTTCAATTTTACAGGATGTTATGGTTAAGAGAGTACCTTGAGTCTCAGAAGAGACTTTGAATTTTTAAAGCAGACTATGAGGATTTTAGAAGTTGTACTGAATGTATTTTTGCACTGTGATTTGGCTACAAGACCATGGGATCCAGGTAGTGGAATGTGATGGTTTGAATAAGAATGACCCCTGTAGGTTCATATATTGAATGCTTGATCATCAGAGTATGGTACTACTTGAAAAAGATTAGGAAGTTTTGGCCTTGTTGGAGTAGACATGCCCTTGTTAGAGGAAGCTTTGAGGTTTTAAAAGCCCAATCTTGGGTCTTGTGGCTCTCTCCTCCTGCTGCATGTGCATCAATATTTATCTAGAACTCTCAGCTACTACTATGCCTGCCTACATGCTTCCATGCTCCCTGCCATGGTAATAGTGAACTAAACTTCTGAAACTTGAAGCAATATCCAATTAAATGCTTTCTTTTATAAGAGTTGCCTTGGTCATGGTGTCTCTTCACAGCAACAGGACACTGACTGAATGTGGGAAAACTATGCGTACAACATGCAGATGTCAAAGGAAAACTTGTAGGAGTCAGTAATTTCCTTCTACCATGTAGGTTCCATGATCAGAACTCAGGTCATCAGGCCTGAAAGCAAGGACCTAAACAAAAACTTATCAAATGTCATAAAATAAGAATGTTAGAAAACAGATAAATCTAAGCTAAAATCCTAACCCCATTATTTATGGAAGCTCATTGTGGAAGTCTGAAACAAATTGTTTTAACTAGTCGAAGTATGTATCCGTTTCTATCCTCACTTTGCAGATGAAAATCTGAAAGCATACAGAGGCTAAGCAATATTCTAGGGTCACTTATTGGCAGAATCGTGATTTAGACACAGGGTGGCTAGATTCTGTGCCTATGATAACACATGATCACAATTCTCTGAAAACTAGGGGAGACAGAGTTTTGCATACTTGTCATGAATTATCTTTAAAGGAGGGATCTGGGGAGAAGGTTCTATGAAACAGCACAAGAGTGAAGCATAAATCCCCAGCATGCACATAAACGCTGGGTGGGAACGGCCAATTGCCTGCCATCCCAGAGATTAGATGGCAGAGGCAGGGATCTCAGGAGTCAGCAATATAGCTATATAGTAAACTCTGAGTTCAATTTAGGAAGCCTGTAACAATTAATAAGGGGAAAACCTATCAAGGAAGAGTCTCTAGTGTTGGTCTCTAAAGTCTCCATATGTTCACACACATGCACGTACGAATATGTAGACGTACACACTAGTGTATCCACATATCTGTGAACATTCATACACACATGTGCAAAACACAGAGACACATATAAAGAGAATGACTTTATCCTCTAACAGTCCTTGGGAAGCAGTGTCATTATTCCATGTAACAGATTGTGAAATGAGGAGTGGTTCAGAGTTTCTTGCCCCAGTCACATAACAAATCCACAGCACAATCAAGACTGAAACTAAAGTAGTTTGGTTCCATAGTTGGCACCGAGAATGACTATCTGATATTGTCTTTCCAGACAACACAGGCATTACTAGCCACATTTAGGAGGCAAGAAATTAATGGCCAGTACCTGAAGTCAACAACCACTCAACAGAAATAAATAAATCCACAGTCCCTGCTTCATATTCCCTCTCTCTCTCTCTCTCTCTCTCTCTCTCTCTCTCTCTCTCTCTCTCTCTCTCTCTCTCTCTCTCTAACAGAGGCGTCTGAAATCTTTTGATGGAAGCTGTTGTGTAGTTTGGGACTATAAGTGTGCAAGACCTTCCACGGTTCTGTCTCTCAGTTAAATTGGCGCCTCAAGGTCAGCTTCCCATCCACTGAGGATTTCATCACAGTGTAGCAGATTATTTGCTGTTCTTTTCTGATGTTTTAAATCTAAGAATTTCTAATGACTTAAGATTATTATAAGGAACAAAGAGCCTTAGAATGTTCCTTCTTAACCTTCTCTCTTTGCCCCTCTCCTTTTCTGCCCTTACAGGAAATTCATTGGCAATTATCACAGTAAAAGCAATCATTCAGTCAGCACTATGTAACAAATCGCCTTGAAGCTATTTCAGAAGTGACAGATGAGTGCAAGGTCCTGGAAGGCACATGTTCTTCCTTCCTTAATTGCCGCTTTACGAAAACCAGGCAGCAAACAATATTGAGAATCTTAGCTCGAACTGCTACCTCAGATGGCAGAAGAAGCTGTACATGTGCATATTAAATAAGTCAGCTGAAACCTTATTTGTTCAGTATTAATGAAGAGATGGTAATATAACCCAACATCTGTAAACAGCCCAAGAAGACATCTGTGGATTGCTGGGAGCAATATTCGTATTTTATAACCCTTATAACAGCTAAAGTGCTCTAAGTCTGTCTTAAGACTGGAGTCTAGTTTTCTAATGTATACAGAACCCAGAAAGAAACAAAACACTAGTTCTTCTCATTTTATTTTTTAAAAAGACACAAAACAGTATAGAATTCCAGACTCTCATCTCACTGCTCTGTGCTTAAACCAGACATACACAGCAATGCTGATTGGTTATAGATTAAAATATGAAGATGAATTTTGTCATTAGGTTCTTTAACATTCTCTCCTTTACCCATCTCTCATCTTCCTTCTGCAATTTCCTCTTCCTCTACTGAAATGGTCAACTGATGAAAGAATGTTATTGTGAATTCTAATATAGACTAGATTCTTTTTTTTTTTTTTTGGTTTTTCGAGACAGGGTTTCTCTGTGGTTTTGGAGCCTGTCCTGGAACTAGCTCTTGTAGACCAGGCTGGTCTCGAACTCACAGAGATCCGCTTGCCTCTGCCTCCCGAGTGCTGGGATTAAAGGCGTGCACCACCACCGCCCGGCCTAGACTAGATTCTTGATCTATGACTCATTATCTGCATTCTACACCCTAAAAGGAACCTGAATTCTATTCCAGAAACCGTTTGCACAGAGTGTTATGTATGAATCAAATCAGATGACCTGGCAATCTCACTCCTGGGAATAGATGCAATGGCAATCAAAGTACCAGTGAATGAATGAATGAATGAATGAATAAATAAATAAATGGGAAAATTGGCAGACTATGGTAGCCCACCATTTCAGTTTTAGCAGAAAAGTGAGGTTTTCTGGAGTTTGAAACTTTCCATGATGAATCCAAAAAGGTTCCAGATAAACTGAAACAACTGGTAACTCATAGAGTGTTGGGAGCTGTGAACCCCCAGGTCTGAATCTCTTGTAAACATCTTGTTTTCTTCTTTCAGGAGACCCTGATGGCAGGGGAGTGGTTTCTGGTGGGTTTAGCTGGGGCGTGGCTGTCAGTTAAGGATCTCTATATAAGCTGCCCCTGGACACAGTAAAGGGGGCATTCCTGTTTCAGCGATGACCCGTGTCTGTGTCTGTGTGTTTTTGTATGCTTAAATCTCCAGGCCCTTGCCTGGCTCACGAAGGGTCCTGTAGTGCAGGCACCACAATACAGGAGTAGTGCCTTATTGGCATGTAGTACAGGTGGGTGTGGTAGAGTATTGGTCATAATACCAAACAACTAAAATAAAGTCTAAATGACATATAAGATAATGCTTGAACAAATTATAGTACATTATTCTCTATAGGACAACCCAATTATTTTTTAAAAGTGGATCTTTGTATGTTGAGTGTAAAAGATGACCACAAAAAATGAAAAAATAGAACTATGCATTAAAATGTCTAGCATAAAAGTATTTTGTGGAAACATGAAAATAAAACAAACCTACAAAATGGCATGATCATGTTTGCATACTAGATAATACAGAGATGCTCTACTCATTTTGGGAAATCATTAGTGCAATTATCAGTTTTCATTATTAGCCCAGGCATAGCTACAAAAAGATATAGAAATCTACAAAAACTTACAGTTCCAGTGTTAAGTAGACTTGAAAATATATGCACATTCAAAGATGTGTCAATGATAAAAAAGAAAAATATGGTGAAAGTGAATAGCTATTAATTTCTCTTTTAGATTTTTATTAAGAATTATTTAATACAATATTTTATCATTTTACCCCACTTCGCTCTCCCTCCCCTACTCTTGCCCCACCCTTCCTCACACCCCACCCCCATCCACTCCTAAGAAAGGGTAAGGCTTCCCATGGGGAATCAACAAATTCTAAGACTTGGCTTCCAGACAAAAACCAAGGCCCTCCCCACTATATCTAAGCTGAACAAGGTATCCCTCCAAAAAAAAATGGGCTCCAAAACACCATTTCAAGTACTAGGGATAGATGCTGGTCCCACTACCAGTAGCCCCACAGACTGCCCAAGCCTCACAACTGAGCCCACATTCAGTGGGCCTTGTTTGGTCCTATGTAGGTTCTCCCACTATCAATCAGTGTTAGTGAGCTCTCACTAGCTCAGGTCAGCTGTTTCTGTGGGTAGCACCATCAAATTATTTTCAGTTTGATTCAAAGTGCTCTAAAAAGAAGATTATAAATGCAATTGCTGCTAATGGTATAGAAGAGAGAGTAAAAATATGTAAATAATACTTATGTAGCAGTAGGATTTTGGGATTTTTATTTTTTATGACCTTATTCTCTCTCTCTCTCTCTCTCTCTCTCTCTCTCTCTCTCTCTCTCTCTCACACACACACACACACACACACACAAGCAATTCAGAGTACAACTTGCATGAGTAACTTGAATCTTTCTACCACGTGGTTCCCTGCAATCAAATTCAGGTCTTCAGGTTTGAAAGCAAGTACTTCCCACGGATTCATCTCATAAGGACCAAGTCAAATTTCCAAATAAATAATATTGTAGAGTTGTTTGAATTTGACAGTGTTCTAGATCTTTAATATGAACAGTTCCACTGTGTTCTGTTCATGGAAACATAAGCAAAAGTGGTTAAGAGTCTGTTTCAGTTACTGACTACAGTTCCTCCAAAAATCACATCTTATGAGTGAAAAGTACAGACACAGTCAAGATATATGGAGGTGCTATTTTGATTTTTTTCTTACTACTTTTCTCTGTTTTCCAAATTATCTACACATGAAGTATATTTTGATAATTAGAAGAAAAAACATGTAGAATTACTATAGAAAACATGAGGAAAATAAAATGCAATACAGACATGTAAAGACAAGTATGTGAAAAAATTAAAACTGTCTTTCAATCAATTCTGTTTTTATCTTCATTCAAATGTCTTTTTAAGAATAGTCATGGCAGCATTATTATAATGGCACAACTTTTCATTAGTAATACTCATCAAGTATCTATATACTTGTAGAGCAAATTTAATTGGTCTTAATAATAAAGACTGGGAATCAGATATTGGGGAAAATGCTGAAATATCAGAGAAGTGAAGGAGCCAGCCATTAGAGAGACTTTTTCCCTCTACAGAATCCTCAGACCAAAGTGGGCAAGATCCTGTCTCCAGGAATCCTCAGACTGAATGGGTATCCTGCCTCTACAAGTCCTCAGATTGAAACACTTCTCTATGAGAAATTTCCTCAGACAAGAAATTTCATAGAGGTAAGAACTAGTGGCTGGTTGCTCTGACTCTCTGATCTTTTAGATTTCAACCCCTAATAGCTGACTCCAGGTTTTTATTATCAAAATCAGTTAGAAATCATGTTACAAATAATAATGTATATGTGGACAACACTAAAAGGGACAAAATATAAATTAATGACATAGAATGATATCCCTAATATATGACTTAGTAAAAATAATTTATTACCAGATTATGTGAGTGTAATTTTGTTTGTTATGCATGTACACACATAATAAAACATATGTGTACAGAAAATTCTTGAAATATAGCAACTAAACTCTTAAATTAAAAAAAATTACTTATTTTATAACCCAACTACAACTTTCACTCCCTACTCTCCTCCCAGTCTTTCACCCCACCTTCCCTCTATGCCCCACCCACTCGTCTTCCATTCATAAAAGGGCAGGCCTCCCATGAATATGAACAAAACATGGCATACCTGGAACTAAACTCTTAATAGTACTTGCTTGCATACAAGGGATGGGGAGAATGAGCCAAATTTTACTTCATATGTTTCCACATTTCTTGAGGTTTTCCTTTCCAATCGTAGCATGTATTGTCGTATGAAACAGGGCTTAATCCAATGTAAGCATTTGACCTGAGAATGGATGAATTATGGTGTATCTATATAATAGAAAGTTCAATAACAATGACTAAACAAATCCACACACATCAACATCAGTTGATCTCACCAAATAGTAAGCAAAGATTGCTTCAGGAAAATCAATACAGTATGGATTTACGTATGTCAAGATCTGAAAGCTGCATTAAAACCAAGCCACACTATATAAAGACACATGCATCAGTAAGAACAAAAGGGCAACAAGTTCAATCCTGGAATAATTGCCAGCTCTGGAGAGGAGGCGAGAAGACCCACGTACTGAAAAGGTTTTGGTTGTTTACATTCAATTTCTTAGGCTGAGCAGTTAGCAAGCGGCTGTTCATTTCATAATTATTTCTTAAATATTTGCATATGTTGCAAATGTTCTCATACAAATGTCAGATTTCATAGCATACAAATTGTGCTATCATTTTTATAACTTAAAACATGTAAGAAAGGATTGTTATTCTAAAAGAATTGCTGCATACAGACACACATACTCAGATAAACAAATTCACATTAAAGTATTAAAGAGCCAAAGGAGGCCAGTAAAATCTGACCTGCCATGTACCAGAGGCTCTATAGAGATGCAAGATTGTACCACCAGGGAGTAGAGGAATGGCATTTTAGATTTTAAACAGAAAAAGAGCAGAAAAATATTCGAGGTGGCCAGTTCCTGTTGTTTTTACATCACAGAGCAACACATAAGGAACAAACACATTTTTCTAAATGTCATAGTGATTCCTGCCAGGAAACAACTCAAAAGCTTTATGGACTGACTCTGGCTATGTCTGTAAAGAGCTTCCAGGATCACCTGTAAAGTCTAATCACCTGACGAAATTTGTCATTGAACTGACCCCAAAGCCTTAAATTGTTGGGCCCACCCATAATGCTATCTATAATTTTTGGCAAAAACGTTCTTCCATGGAACAATATACTGTGACATTGTATGCCTTAGAATTTAACCCAAATGACACCAATCACCCTCAACACTTCTCTTCCTACACAGGAAAAATAGAAAACATTTTGATGTGCTCAGAAATCCTGGTTTTGTTTTAACGACTTTTCAAACCCTTTGTTCCTTAATTGAGAGGATTTTTTTTCTAGTAATTAAAGTATGGCAATAAATAAAGATAAAGGTTTTTCTGTTATTTGACAGGAAGGGGGGTCAGGCACTCACTCACATAGTCCACTGAGATGGATGGCAGCCAGAGGATGGGAGAAGCCATTTGTCTTTATTAAGACTTGGCACCAAAGGAGACCAGAATGGAGAAGGGCTCATTTAGAAAATGGCAGCTCCCATTCTGTAAAGCGACACAAAATTTACTGCACTGTCAGAGAGAAAAAAATGATCCACTCAGAGAAAGTTGTTATATTAGGAAGATTTAAGCAGGAAAAGCTTTTTAGTGATATTAGAGAAGATTAAAATTTCTAACAATACATAAAAAGAAAAAGTTCTGCTCCAGGCCATTGCTCATGTTCCTTCCTCTAAGGCCTTCCCTCTCTTGACCTATATTATCTTTTCCGTAATTTAAAACCAAAGGCAGCCTATTCACAGTCCTTTGTAACTTTAATCCAAGCTAACTACACATTCTCGCTGCCAGATTTTCTAGTAACCATGATCTAACACTGACAATTCAGCCTTTTAAGACATTTACTAAGCATTTTTACTCTTATATTGCTCCTTGTACTGATTCAACTTTCTCCTGAACAAAAACTGGATCTTTTTTCAAAGCTTTTCAAAACAGGGTTTCTCTGTTTAACAGTCCTGGCTGTCCTGGAACTCTCTCTGTAGACAAGGCTGGCCTCAGAACTCACAGAGATCTGCCTGCCTCTGCCTCCCAAGTGCTGTGATTAAAGGCGTGCGCCACCACTGCCTGGCCAAAACTGAGTCTTAAGTAGTCTTAGAGTACCTTTAAAACTCTTAATAGAATTATTGATACAAAGTAAATGTTCAACGAATATTTATCACTTAATTTTTTTCTAATCAAAATCCTTTTATCCATGGTGACAATTGTCTCCATGCAAAAACCTAAAATTATTACTGAAAACAATTTTCTGTGCAATTAAGAAGTATTTTTATGTAATATGTGTATGAAGCCAAATATAATAAACTATGGATTTATAATGAAAGCTAAATTTGGCTCCTCATGGTACAATGTAAATTTCTTCTTTATAGCAGGTGTTTTCAACTATATTGTGGTTTAACACCAAATAGTATGAGCTTTTCTTTTGTAAACTAATTGTGGAGCTCTAAAGCATGAAATTTGCTAGTAGCAATGCCATGTCCCAATGCTACAAGGTCGAAGACACCAGCTGGCACAAACTTTAAAAGTACCTTCCCACTCCACATTTTTCCCCATCAAGTCCAATTTGCAATTTCCAGCTAGTCCTGAGAATAGGACCTACTCTGGTATGTGTTCAGCATACCAGGGATCATGTCATTAAAGAAAACTCACTCGTCTTCTCCCAGAAGCTATCAAATGCCAATAGTTCCTCAGCTAGTGCTGTGATTTCATGTCTTCTTCGTCTTGTTTATCCAGCTAGATTTGATACAGGCTTTGTACATGCTGTCACAATGACCATGAGTTTATATGTTCAATGGTTTTCTTGACATATCGACCAACTCTGGCTCTTACAATCTTTCGAAGTTCTCTTATGCAAAGATTTCTGGGCCTTGGAGGGAAGGGCATAAGATGTATGCCCCATTTTTAGAGATGAGTACTCCATAGTGTGTTTCTCTGCACACTGACTAGTTGGAGGTCTCTGTGTTAGTTACCATCTACTACAAAAAGTTTCTCTAATGAAGGTTGAGAGAGTCTCTTATCTATGGGTATAGCAATAATTCATTAGGAGTTATTTTGATATTATGTTCATTTAGTAGAATGAAATGTGCTCTCCCCTAGGGCCTAGTCACAGGTTCATGGCTCCTTTAACAGTGTCAGGTATAGGTTCCATCCAATTAACTGAGCTTTAGATAAGAATCAGCAAATGATTAGTTACTCCATGACATCCATGCCACTATTTGGACATTTAATCTCAGACCAATTAGTTTTGAACCTTTTAGAGTTCACAGACAAATGAGATTGATAACTGCTTTTCTTTTCTGGCAACATACACAGCACCTTCCAGCACCAACTGTCCAGTGCAGATGAGACTTCCGGATGAGTTTTAAGTTGATTTCTCCACATTATATGACCCAACTGTGCATATTCTTTAACAATAGTTCTAGAGGGTAGCAAAGAGTATTGGCAGTAGCCAGTAATTTTGGGGGGTGTCTATGTGACCCATAGACCAACAAAAAGAGGTGACCCATTTCTGGTACTGAGGCTTTCGTTTGCTGTCATGAGGTGTCTAGTGGGGTATTGTTCCCCCAATTGTATTGATACAATACCTTATTGTAGGGTAACTCCTTTAAACCCATATGAGGACAGGGGAGGCTATTTTGTGAAGTTGTGAAAGTGAAGCTTGGATTGCCTTGGAGATCACAATATGTTGGAGATGCCAGGCTCATGAGATATCTGCCAATAAGAGCTGCAGACACAGAATGGAACTGTCCCACGAGAGAGTATGTTGCAGTTGGCAAAGCTGGAAGAACGGAGCCATCTAAGCCCTTTGACATCAGACATGGAGGTACAAGATTTGGAGTTGGACCTGCTGGGTTTTAGTCTTGCTTTGGCTCAGTATTTCCCCATTATGTCCCCATTCTTCCATATATATATATATATATATATATATATATATATATATATATATATAGAGAGAGAGAGAGAGAGAGAGCACTATGGTATGTTGGAAGTCCATAATCTGCTTTTTGATTTTATAGGTTGTTGCAATTAAGAGGTTGTCTTGGATCTCAGAAGAGACTTTAGATTTTTAAACTGTGTTGAGACCAAAAGAGTATGCAGACTTTTGAAGTTGGCCTAAGTGAATTTTGCATTATGGCTACAATCTTATGTGGACCTTTCAAAAGTTCATGTCATTTCCAATGAGTGCCCCCCCTCTTTCCTACCCCTCTCTCTCCCTCTTCCCATCTCAATTTTTTTTGTTTCAGCATGTAAGCTAGCTCGTAGCTACTGCTCCAGTGCTGTGCCTGCCTGATGCCATGCTCGCCTCTATAATAGTCATGTGCTTTACTGTCTCCTGGAATCATAAGCCCCAAATTAAATGCTTTATTTTTTAAGTTCCCTTGCCATGGAGTCTTGTCATAGCAGTAGAAAAATAACTAGGACAACACCATAATTCTAATGTTTGTCTCTGTTTTTGTCTATTTATATCTCTCTTTATGTTGAAAAAATTTCTCAAATATGTTGATCACTGGTTTATTATTCATATCAAAGAATAGGAAAATAAAAGTTTTAAAAAGTAGTCAGAAACTTTATATACACGAAAGAAGTCTGTCATCTTGCTGTAGGGTGTCCTAAAATGCAACAATGTTGGATGAATTTTCTTTAAGATCTCTGCACTTCTGTAAAAAATATCACCCCAATTTTATATATATGGCGTTCTGTTCATTAGATTAAGGAGGGCAATGAATCACCTGTGTGAAAAATGATTTCATTTACCTCCCACTTTCTGTGTTAGTTTCTTTTTCAAGCCATTTATGTGAAGAAAGTTGTTTTAATTGCCTTCGTTTTGCTGCAATGAAAGATTAGAGGCAAATCACTTATTAAACTCACAATTTTAAAGTAGCACAAACTCACTAAAGGATGTCCCTAACTTCCTCATGTCATGGCATGAATGGCAACGTCAACTATGCATGTGTGAGGAAGCGTGTAAGCACATCTTTCACAAGAGGCTTGGGGAGGGAGAGGTCAGTGTTCCACCATCCTTTGCAAAGACATGAATGCAACATCTAGAGGACGATCCCCTTTCACTTTGTGAACCCTCCTACAGGTCCAACCATATCCCACTTGCACTACCCTGTAGACCAAGCCTTGAGTCACAGACCTTTGTGGGACAGTTTTCTAAACCACAGCATCCGATCTTCCCTTCCAGTGTATCACCCCCTGCAATTACTCTAAACTCTAAACTGTGGCTTTCCCTACACAGCCTCTCCAATTACCACTCCCCTGCTTCCTAACTTTCATACAACTTCATTATCTAATAACGCCATTCCCATTTTATCCATCATTGTAAATTTGTATCTTCTGTATTCCTTTGGTATCTCAGGATGTTGAATCAATACATGCCAGTAATCTATATTTGATCTTTAACTTTATGAAATGCACAAAATCATTTCAAATACAGTTTGATGTTTCTTCTGAGAACATAGCACCAAAGAGTATCATATTCATTGCTGCAATATCATCCAATTTATTTGGTAATAAAAGACCATTTTGTTATCACAATGAACTCAAACACTACAGTATAATTTTATATAGTTCATTCTCAAGAATTTCTAAGCATAGATTAAGGGAGTCTGATATATTGTTTCGTTCAATTAGATCTGTAGGCATTTGTATGCCTTGGTAGTGGTTATTTAGCTGAAGAGCTTGTTTTAAAAATACATATTCAGGCTGGGCTCTCTGCAGGGCCTCTACTCCCTGCATACTGCATCTTTCTTCCTATCTCACCCACCATTCA
>NW_004949190.1:1071405-1099528 GCF_000317375.1 Microtus ochrogaster
GGGGGAGGACCTAAGACTTACCACAGGGCAGGGCACCCTGACTGCTCTTTGGACTGGAGAGGGAGGGGGAGAATGGTGGGAGGAGGGGGAGAAGGGTGGGAGGAGGGGGAGGGAGGTTGGTGGCTGGGAGGAGACGGAAACTTGTTGTTTTTTCCTTTTCTCAATAAAAAAAAAACAAAACAAAACAAAAAACCCCTTCCCCAACGTAGCACATCTCTGGCTTCTATTGAGAGGCCAGCACATCTTTGAAATAAATCGGTTGATTTAGTTCAGCAGAAAAAAAAATACATATTCAGAGCCAGGAATAGTAACACATATCTTAATCACAGCACTCAAAACGCAGAGGCAAACAAGTCCTTGTGAGTTTGAGGCCACTGTGGTCTACATAGCAAGCTCCAGGTCAAAAACAGATACTTAGTAAGGCCCTGTCTCAAAACAAAATTCATGAGCCTTGGGCTTAGAAATGTCTGGGAATTAGCCTAGCTTCTTTTTTTTTCCTATGTGCAAAGCACAGTCCTGAGTAAGAACCACAGATCTCTGGAAAGACAACAGTCCTGAGTAAGAACCACAGATCTCTGGAAAGACAACAGTCCTGAGTAAGAACCACAGATCTCTGGAAAGACAACAGTCCTGAGTAAGAACCACAGATCTCTGGGAAGACAGTACCAACAAAGGTTGGGACATTCTTATTCTCTCCTACCCATTTCTCCCTCAATTTTGACTGACTATAAGGGTAGAAGGCACTCCTTAATGTGAGTTTGTTCAAAAAATAGTAATTGGATGGCCAAACTAACTTTTCTGATAATCCTACTTCAGTAAAAATCCAAAAAGCAATCAATTAAAAACTGTTAGATTTAATCTATATTGAGTAAACTCTCTGGCCTACAGTCATTAATGTTGTGATTAAGACGGGAACAGTACTGCAAGCCAGAGATTTCCATACTCTCTAAGTAGGAAAGTTTTAGGGACAGTGATATGGTGGCTTTGGAGGCAGCTGAGGTGGGGATGGATGTTGTAGAATTTTGTGGCTATAATGTATTTAGTAATGGTGGTTATGGAGGAGGTGGCCCTGTTTACAGTGGAGGAAGCAGAGGCAATAGAAGAGGTAGGCAGCATTATGGAATCCAGAACAGTGGCTATGCTGGTTCAAATGAAATCCATAAACCAAGAAAGTAGGGGAAGCTTTGATGATGGTAGTGAGAGAAATTTTGAAGATGGAAGAAACTACAGTGGTTTTGGAAATTCTGTCGTCAGTTTTCAAATTTTGCATCTATGAAAAGGAAGAAACTTTAGAGGCAGAAGCTCTGATTCCTATCATGTTTGAGGCCAACAATTTGTGAAACCTCAAAACCAAAGTGGATCCAGCAGTTCCAGCAGCAGTGGTGGCTATGATGGGGCAGAAGGTTTTAATTATTGCTGAGAAACAAAGCTTAGCGGGAGACGAGAGGCAGAGAAATGACAGGGAAGCTGCAGGTTACGACAGATCTGTGTGCTCAGCCAATCACCAAGGTAGCAGTGCCTAGCTACTAGGAAAATGATGTCTTAAACAATACTCATGTGTAGGCAAAAAAATCAAGGACTGTACTTATGACTAATTGTATAGCAGGTCATTTTAGTTTCTATTCTGTAGAGAGTATAAAGCCTTCCAACAAAGGCTTTAATGTGGTCCTTTTTTTTCTCCTGCCCATGCTGTCGATTGTTAAACGTAGTGGAATGATTGGGTTGCTGAATAAATGTGTGCTTAAAATTAATAATAATGTATAGTAATTGCTGGTACTTAAGTATTTTCCTTCGCCTGTAGTTTAAGAAGCAGCAAACACGGGTCTAGAGGCCAACTCTGACACATGACCTCTTTTTGTTTAGCTCTCAAGGAAGACTCATTTTTAGTTTTAAATTGCTGGCTTATCTATTTATTTGATTCTTTTCATTTTCTGGGTTTTGTTTTATATTGTGACCCAAAGTGACCTGGAACTCGCTGTGTAGCACAAGCTGCCCTTGAAATTGCAGCTATTCTCCTGTCTCAGGCTCTTGAGTGCTGGGATTGCAGATATCAGCCATGCCTGCTTTTAACGGTTAGTTTAAAAAGAATAATTCACACTAGCTGAGTGTGTTAGTACAGGCCTATGATCTCATTACTCAGGAAGGAGAGGCAGGAGGATTGTAACAAGTACAAGCTCAACCTGGTCTAAATAGTGTGTTTTAGGCTACTCAGAGCTACACAATGAGACCCTGTTTCAATAAAGATCAAAGATATAGAGAGAGAGACAGACAGAAAGAGAGAGAAAGGAAAAAGGTAAAATCATGTGTACCCCATAAAGTTTAATATCTATCTGGTCTATCAGGTAGGTCTTTTGTAAAAAAAAAAAAAAGAAAAAAAAAAAGATGTGTTAACCTTTGCTATAGGCAATAAGCAATTTGAGGGCAAGGATTTTTTTTTTTAACCTTCTCATTGCATGGCCTACTCCTGGCACAATGCATGACGCTTGTTGAATAAAATAATGAACTGACAAGTACAATTGGTAGTATGTATGCATATGTGCATTCAAGTAGGTACATGTATACATGTGTGCACTGCATGAAGATGCCACAGGACAATATCAGGTATCTGTCTCCATCACACTCCACCTTATTTTTCCAGACAGGGTCTTTCACTGAACATGGGGCCTATCCATCTAGCTAAGAGCTCCAGGGAGTCTTCTGTCTCTGTTCCTTCAGTGCTGAGGTTCTGGATCTGTTGTAGTGGAAAACCACCTGGTAGTTCTGGTGGCTTGGCAGCTCAAACCCAAAATAATCACACAGAAACTATATTTTTAAAACACTGCTTGGCCCATTAGCTCTAGTTTCTTATTGCTAACTCTTACATCTAAATTTAACCAATCTGCATTAATCTGTGCATCACCTTGAGGTCGTGGCCTACCAGCAAAATTTCAACACGTCTGTGTCCAGCAGTGGTTCCATGGCTTCTTTTGACTCCGCCTCCTTTCTTCCAGCATTCAGTTTAGTTTTCCCCGCCTAGCTCTGTTCTACCTTATCAGATCAAGCCAGTTTGTTTTTAAATTAACCAATGGTATTCACAGCATAAAGAGGAGAATCCCACAGCATGGATCCACCTCATTATTCCCAGTTTTCATGTGGTAATCCAGATAAGAATCCCGGCCCTCAAGCTTGCAGAGCAGACACTTTATGAACTAAGCCATCTTCCCAGCCCACACTGGTATTTTTTTAAAGTGCAATTTATTATTGCCTCTCAATGCTCCAATAAAATACACCATCGAGGTATGCTGTTTCTGACTTTTTCTAGATCATTGGTTCTCAACCTTTGCCTGGCTCCAACATTTTAATACAGTTCCTCATGTTGTGGTGACCCCCAACCATAAGATTTCTGTTGTTACTTCATAATCATAACTTTGCTATGGTTATGAATTTTAATGCAAATATTATTTTGAAAATAGAGGTTTGTCAAGGGGATTATGACCCACATGCTGATAAACACTGCTTTAGATGAAAACTTGGGCAGATGGCAATTCTCCAGTAACACTAAAAGACAAAACATAATCTGATGGAGGAGGGTCTTCTTTCTATCTGTTGTTTCATTGGTTAGGTAATAAAGAAACTGCTTGGCCTCCGATAGGACAGAAAATTAGGTAGGCAGAGTAGACAGAACAGAATGTTGGGAGAAAGAAGCTGAGTCAGACGGTCGCCATGATTCTCCCACTCAAGACAGACGCAGGTTAAGATCTTCCCTGGTAAGCCACCTCGTGGGCTACACAGATTATTAGAAATGGGTTAGATCAATATGTAAAAGCTAGCCAATAAGAGGCTAGCCAATAATGGGCCAAGCAGTGTTTAAAAGAATACAGTTTCTGTGTAATTATTTCGGGTAAAGCTAGTTGGGTGGCGGGACGCAGCCCACGCAGCTCATATTACAACAATAATCTTGATTTAGCAATCGGTATGTAGTTCATCTAAGAGATTAATCAAATTCCTCAGTCTTACTGTCTGGTGGCACAGGCCCATAATCCCAGTACTTGGAAGGTATATGCTGGAGGAGGATCATGCTTAGGCTCAGAAAGAGAGTAATTTTGAGGCCACTATGAGCTACGTGAGACAACCCCCCCCAAAAAAAGAATATCTCTTCAGTCTTTCCTCCAGATAAACTCTTCTTCCCTTGCCATACCAAGGCCTATAGACTTCAAATGTCTTTGGAAGAAATATTAAATAGAGATATGATATTGGACTTTATGGGGGCACACATAATTTTTTTTATTTTCCTTCCACTTTGAATCTTCAAAAGGCTAGGCATGTGAATATAGAAGGAAAATAAGAAAATTGGTCCTTTCTTCCTTAGTGAAATGGCTTCCCACTACTGGGGTCTCTGGTCTTTTCAAAGGCCTTGTCACTGAGAATCTATCTTCTGTAGTCTGGGAGTTCTGAATTGACACATTTCTATTTAGTGTTCAACTCCTTCTATGCTGAGGTATTCAGAGGTTTTTCTCCAGCTTCCTGTTGCAGGGATTCCTGTAACCACCCCTCCCCTAGATGGTTTTATTTTATAGGGTCCAGGATGAGTTAACCTCCATTTGATTCCCTGGAAACACTTAAACATGGTCTGTCAAGAAAAACTAACCAAATACAGAACAATTCTAACACAATCTCCAACACCATCAACCTTCTCCTTCTGCTGAGGGCTACACTGGCTTTTGTAGCTCTAATGTTCTGCTTCTGTTGCAGAGAATAAATGTCAAATTCTGGTGAGTTATTTTTCCACTGTTACCTAGCACATATGTACCTACCTGCTACCTTGAGAAAAGTGGATTTATTTACTTTTGGACGAACTGTGGGGAGAATGAAATCTAATTTCCAGCATACTGTGCCACTGGTTATTATAAAATTTATAGAAGAACAAGAGGCAAGGCCGGGCTGTACATCAGTTGGTAAAATGTTCCTCGTCTATCAGCGTTTCAGCATGAGAGCACTGTTACATGGCTGCACTTAAGGTTCAGGAGGTATTACCACCCTGGACCTCTCACTTTTAGGGAAGATGAAGTGAAAACATCTTTAGTACCACATAAGCTAGACATAGTGGCACAAGCACATAATCCTAACACTTAGGATGTAGCAGTAGGAGGGTCAGAAGTTCAAGAACGTCCTCTGTTGCATAAAAACATTAAACCCAGCCCTCTCTCAAAAAAATGTATTTTAAAGAAAAGAAAAAGGACTCAAAATGGTGACTGGGGTTGGGGGAGGTATATCTGGGAGGAGTTGGGGGAAGGAGTGGGAGCATGAATATGATCAAGATACATTTTATAAACTTCTCAAAGAAAATTAATAAATATTATTTTAAAAACTCAACAAAATAAGACTAGAAGGTAAAGCCCACAACATACATAAAATTCGTTGTGATACAGTTTACTAGTCCAGGCTTGACCCTGCACCATGGAATTTGCAGCTACAAAACACTCACTCAAGAACTAGGTGACTATCTGCTGCATCCAGACAAGACTTCCAGTGGAGAGCCTGGGACACCAACCCAGCCACAAAATCTTTGACCTGCCTACCATTCATCCTGCCTGTAAGATCTGTACGGTAAAGGTGGCTCAGATCTTGTGGGAGACTGGTCCAAATTGAGACCAAAGCCACGAGAAGGAACCCATGCCAGACACTGCCTCGAGGGTCAGGAATCAGAACTGGATAGCGCAGAGACATAGGATAGAACCAAACATGCCTGGGTGAAAAAATGTCGATAAAATTATTCCTAATGATACTCTGTGTTCCTCGTAGACTGAAGCCTAGCATAATCATCACCAGAGGGGCTTCATCCAACAACTGATGGGGTAAGATGCAGAGCCCGACAGCCAAACATTAGGAAGAGCTCCTGGAATCCTGCAGGGAAAGGCAAGGAAGGATTGTAGGAGTCAAAGGGGTCAAGTCATCACAAGAAGCTGTTGTAGGAGCGAGTTGCTTGTCATCCCAGCTAGCTTACACCTGAAATACACCCAAAATAATCACACAGAAATTATACTAATTAAATCAGTGCCTGGCCCATTATCTCTAGCCTCTTATTGGCTAACTCTCACATCTTGATTTAACCCATTTCTGTTAATCTGTATATTACCACGTGGCAGTGGACTACCTGGAAATATTTGGCATGTCTGTCTCTGGCAGCTCCATGGTGGCTCTCTGTCTCTCTCTTTCTTCCTCTCAGAATTCAGTTCTGTCTCCCCACCTATGTAAGTTCTGCCCTATCACCAGGCCCAGAGCAGTTTCTTTATTAACCAGTGAAAGCAGCACAAATACAGAAGGACCTCCTACACCAAGAAACGGCCCACAGAATCAACTAATCAGGGCTCAAAGAGGCTCACATAGACTGAATCACAATTGGGGAGCCTATATGGGTCTGATCTAGGTCCTCTGCATATATGTTATGGATGTGTAGCTTGGTGTTCTTGTGGGACTCCTAACAGTGGGAGCAAGACTTGTCTTTTCCTTCTTCTGGGTTGCCTCATCCAGCCTTAGTATGAGGGCATGTGACTATTTTTAGTATGACTTGAAATGCTATCTTTGGTTGATATCCCTGGGAGGCCTGCCCTTTTCTGAAGGCAAATGAAGAAGTAGTGGATCTGGGGTAAAAGACGGGGAGGAGGGGAGGGAGGGGAAATTGTGATTGGGATGTAATAAAAGACAGGAGAATAATTTTTTTAAAAAAGGAGTTGAACAACCAAATTAGAAAAAAAATATTAAAAAAATCACACACACATACACACAATAATTTCACAATGTCTTAAGTAGGTATATGATTTTGTATTGGGCTGTATTCACAGATATCTCTAATTGCCTTCAGCCCACATGTAGTGTATTAGAAACACCACAATAAATCTTTTCCTGGGGAGAAAGTCAACCCAGGTTCTAGGTTCTTCCACTGTCTCTGTTCTGTGTTACAGAGACAGGTAGGTTTTTCTTGAGACTTGACCAAATGAGGAAAATTGGGTTGGCATTCCATCTTAAGGGGTCTCTGACTAGTATTTGTTGGTTATTGTTGGTGGTGCTTTGTTGTTTTGAGAAAAGATCTCTCACTACAGCTCTGGTTGGCCTCAAACTCACTAAGTATCCAAGCCTGGACTAGAACTCATGATAGTCCTCCTGCATCAGCTTTTCAGGCACGAGTATCAGAGGTCTGAGGTAGCTTACCATTTAAACTCTCCCATTTTTGGTTAAAGGACAGGGGAGAGGTAGGGAGGGGAGCAGAGAAAAATGTAGAGCACAATAAAAATCAATAAGAAAGAAAAAACTCTCCCATTTTTAAAAGTGAGAATGATCTCAAGGGTTCTAGGATGGTGGATGCAAATGCCCAGCTCTTCCATGTCTAGCAGACTTCTTTGTTCCTAGGTCCATTTCTTTTGCAAATAAAGAAAGACATTTTTTTCCAGGTCAGTTTCCAACTTGGACTCTTGCACACCTGTTAAGCACACTAGTTTTCAAGCTTGGACTCTTGCACACCCGTAGATCGCACTCACATTCAATCCTTGTCTCTTAACACCTGTTAAGCACACTCATTTTCAAGCTTGGACTCTTGCACATCTGTTGGCCAAAGGGAATGACATAAGTGTCTCTCTTGAGAATACCTCCTCTTCCGCGGGTGCTTGAGAGCACTTGAGGTGTAGTAGATATTTTCACTCTGGTCCTGTCACTCTTATGGGTGATGAAGTGAAAGATGACAATAACTCTCTGCAAAGAAATTCTTCCACAGACTCCTTTGCTGCTCCCTCTCTAATAAGGCTTCTTATCTATTAGAGCATTTTCCATGTAAATTCTGTACATGATGGTCTGGCTCCAGTGTTTCTCATATCTACTATAGAACATCTATTATCTTCCTGGAAAGTTGAATTTTAATCATATTATGTAACTATTATTTTTCCAAATATTTATGTGAAATCGCCTCTCTAGAACAACATACTAGCTTTATCCTGCATTTTCATTACTCATAAGCATAGTGTTCCAGTTAGAGAAATCCCAGCACCCTCTACCTGGTAAGTAAAGCTCTAGGATTTCAAGGAGACCTCAAACAATTGTAACTACTGGAGTGATGGAAAATGAGGACATAAAATCCTAAATTGTTAAGGAGAGTGTGGAAATAAAAAGAAAGTCAGGTAGCCATTTATTTAATATTTTGCAGTGCCGGCAATTGAACCCAGGCCCCCATGCAAACTATGAAATTACGCTACTATTGAGCCACATGCCCAGCCCAGTAATGTCTTCAAATTGGCAAGACATTGGCTGCTATTAACTAAGTTCTTATTGTTATCGTACTAGGAATTATTGATAACCAGGAGTTGTTGAATAAACAACGCACTGGTGCTGATACAACACTGGAGTAGTGATGCTGATGGTTCCAAACCAGACTTTCATTACATTCTCAAAGAAATCCATGACTGACAGAGGTTAAGCACCACTGCTCCAGAGAGAAGAGGAGAGACAATGGGACCACTTTGCCTTGTTTTTACATGCTGGTTCCATCCTCCCTCAGGCACACTGGAGACTTTCTCTATGAATTTTGGGTTCTCAGTTACTAAAAGGAGGATCATTTTGTACAAACCACAATATTCCTATGGAAAAGAAATTGACTTCTTTGGTTTGGTTTCTGTTTGTAGAGACACAGTCTCATGTAGCCCAGGATAGCCTAGAACACACTACGTAGACAAGTTGGCTTCAGGCTCCTAATCACCCTGTCTCAGATCTCAAATGCTGCCATCACACCTGGCCCAGGAAATGAAGTTTCTTTTTAATCAGTGCTGTATGTATATTTGGCCTTCAAGAAATGCTAGTCTCCTCCTTAGTATATGCAAGATACAGTATTTAAACTACAGGTAGATTATTTTATTTCTAATGGATAACATATTCCTCTTTCAAAGATTTTTCTGCCCTTAACGGGCAACAGGCGGCTGCTTAATTTCCACATTATATTCAACCTAAACTTTATTAGCATTATGCCTAAAAGAAGTTTCTGAAGCCCAGAAATATCCACATACATTCATTCTCTTTGTAAGGATGGAATTATTTAAATACCACCACACCCTGGCATTTTTCCATTCTAAGCCCATATTGCTATGAGAACTAGGAGGAGAAAATCCCTTGAACTGAACAAGAGATCTGATCCTCTTAAACGACACACGAAGCAGCTTCTACAAAGGGGGAAAGCCGTTGCTAATCCCATAGATTCAGCGAAGGAGGCTCGAAAGGGTTAAAGTGGAAGGCTTGTACAAACTTTGCTCTCGCATCTCCTCCCTCCCTCTGGGGCTCCACACAGCTCTGGCAGAGCTGAGCTGAGTGGAATAGTCACCTTTCCTGCATTCGCTAAACTGTTGCCTGTAAAGGAGGAAAGAGGAACTTAACCAATTCGGGCTGTTTCTATTCAAATGTTCCAAGAGGGCATCTACACATCTGGAGACTTCTCAGTGCTCTTTGAAGCTTAGAAGAAACGCACATCAGAAACTGCACTCTGAAACCGTAAGTGCTAACAGATTTTAAGTAACTAACTGAAGGTGCTTTTCTGCTTTTCTGAAAAGGCTGACTCTTCAGGAAGGTGAAAGAGAATGTATGGGCATAGTACTGTTTCTTTGGGTAGGGGGACTCTTCAGGGTTTTCTTCTATTTTCCAGATATACCAGAGGTGCTCCTGAACAAGTTGTCTGCTGGTCTGAGCTTCAAGGGGGATATGTAAAAGGCCAACTGCATTCATTCATTCTGTGACCCAGGAAAGGTAAGAAATATGTAGAAGTACAATGATGCTATTCACGCCGAAGTGAGCATGAATTTTATTTACCAGTAGGTGTAACAGGCACCTTCTGCGGCAAAAGATATAGCAACTCCAAGGAGCACTCACTGCTGACGTTGGTTTTCCATAGGTTGTTAAGAAACTGGATACTCTAAGAGTATCTACCTCCCTTAGTTTCTGGTTCCTCATTAGGCAGATATATGCAAGCAGAATGTGTTAACTCTTGAAAGTGATACCAATTAACAGCTGGGACTTGTTTTCTGGAATTTATTGGTTGTTTTTCTTCCCTGTTTGTGTGTTGGGAGATCAGCTCTGAAATTATGTACAGCAGGTAGTATGCAAAGAAGTATAAAATGGCCCAGGATTGTTTCCAGAACTTTATCAATAAAAAGAATAAGCAATGATTGGGGCACCCCAGTGACCAAAACAAGGATAAGTTTACACTGATTTCTGTGTCCCCAGCACTAACCTTAGTGCTTGGAATTTGATTGGCACTCAGCAAAGTTTGACTGAATAAATGTCAGTCTGATTTTGTAGACCTGCGTAGAACTTTGCCGCTTTCATTAGAAATAAGGCTTACACTTGTGATCCCCCCTGCTGTGGGTAGACAAAGAAAGTGCCACATTCTTTCCTTATTTTAAGGAGAAAAATTCATGATCTATGAGTGTATGTAATTTTATTCCTATGGGACTTTATATACTAAATTTAGCAATCCAAATCTTATAGTAAAATACAAGATTTTTAATACCAAGAATTTGTTTACCAAGTTAATGATTAAATATGCAAATAGAAAACCAAAACCAAAGTTTCACTCATATCACTCTTGGGTATGTTTATTTACATTATAAGTGAAGTAAAGCAGATAGTTGTTAGGTTTATGTTGAGATTGCCAATTAACTATATTAATGTCCTTTTCTTTTCCTTTTCCTCCAAACTTCCTTCTCCTTTCCTTTCTCCCTCTCTTCTTTCCCAATATTTTCCCATTTCTCTTCCTTCTCTTTGTCTCAACAACTCATTTCTTCCCATCTCTTTCCCCCCACATCCCTCTTTATCTATACCCACCTTAGAATTTTTCCGTGCTCTCTCTCCCTCTCCTTTCTTTTCTAATTTCCTCTCCTATGTCTTTTCCTAGATTCTCACCTTAATGTCCACCATTCACTCTTATCTTTATCCAGCAACACCTTCCAATCACTTTCCACAAAGACTAGAAATTAAGTTATATTTATATAATTTCAGGGAAAGAATGCAGAATGAGAAAATAATTCTATAAAAATCTTTCCATGACAATCAGATCCCCAGAATGGATAGAAATGTTGTTCTTTTTTGTTTTGCTTTTTTCCTTTCATATGGTGCAGAGCTTTGCATGGAAAAGTCCTGTTATCTGTGCAATTTATTAGTTAATTATCAAAAAACCGCAGTATTGCTATTTGGAAAACTTTTATGAGACATTGTCACAGATATAGAAACACAGGGACAATTCCCTGATCCTTTACTTTTCATTTAACAAAGTTAAATTCAAAGCCCTTTATGAATTTTACAAATGAAACTGATACACCTGTCTAAATCGACCCAGGCATTTGCTATCCACAAACTACAGAGGTTTTAAGAAATTGTATAATTAATTTTGAACAATCAAATTGAATATTTAAAGAAACTGACAATTGTCACAGATGTCATTGTTATCTAACCTTCATCAATCTTCATAGAATTCTGATAAGTAATAAGTATTCAAACCTAAGGAAATATCCTGGTCAATGATATAGGACCCAAAAAAATGCACTCTCATTTATTACCAAAAGCCATATAATTACAAGTATACTTTCTAAACTTTCAAAATTAACTGCTAGAGGATGTGGCTTGGTGGTAGAACAATTGACCAGCAGGCATAAGATTCTTGGTTCAATCCCCATAGCAGCCAAAAGAGAGAGAGAAGAAAATTTAGTTCACGCCTGTAGTTTTCTCTTAAAAGTGCATAACTAAAATGAAAATTGAAGAATGAAGTTTTAATAGTTATTATTCCTTTAATTCCATATTATAATCTGGAATTTAGTCTCTATACAATAAGCCATTGAGAAGAATGAGAGAAGATTAGAAAAAAAAAGAAATTCAGGCTTTTCTCTAGGTTGTGCTGTTAGTCCTTGTTATCTGAGAGTACTAAATTCATGAATCCAACCAATTGCAGGTTCAGTCAACTGCAGATGGCAAATTAATTTTTAAAAATGTGTTCTACTTAGTTGTATAACCTTTTGTTTCTTCTCTCTAGTCCGTAAAAATAGATAGAATAATTTATGTACTATATGCATTGTATTTAGTATTACCAGTAATCTACAGATGGATCATAACACACAGAAAGATGTATAAAAATTCTATGTAAACGAGCCACTTTACATAAGATAGTGAGCATGCTTGGACTGCTGGAAGCTGTGGGGATCTGTAACCAATGCTAAGGGGCAGTTACAGTCACAACTAAATCAGAAATAAGGGAGGGTTGTATTTTTCTGCAAGCCTTTAGCGCTAAGTGCATTTCTTCATTCATATCCATGCATTGGTATTGACCAGCTACTGTAAGCAGATTTATATAAGAGACAGGATACTATATGACAACATCAAGGAGTATAGAAAACATAGCAAATAGATATCTCCAGTTTTAGCCAAGGGTAATTCCTCTTGGAGAGAAATAAAACGTGGGAATTAAGATTGGGGTGAGAAACCAAGGTCAGTTTCAGAAGCTGAAGCTTCAAGAATGATAGTATTTCCCTATGCAGAGATATATAAAGATAGAGGAAATTTTCCCAACAAAAATCTGAAAGCAAAGAATCAGACTGAGTGGGTATTGCTGGAAAGGAGGATATTAGAATGAATTAAGGGCAGTCTGCACACTGGTAATCTTACATATCAAGTTAAGGAGAATGGAGCAAAGTCCAATGGCAATAAGAAGCCTCAAAGCAATTTGTGATCTCCTTTATCCTGTTATTGTAAGGAAGTCAAAATCAAATCATATATTAATAGAATGTAAGGTAAAAATAACAACTTGAGCATTATGCATAAGCCAAAACATTTAAAAATGTTTCATTGTGTATATTCATTGCATGTGGTACTGTGTTGCATCAAGACATGTCGTACAAGTGCATATTGTTACACTGAGTATATATCTCCTATATCCTCACCCTTCCAACAATCCCTTTTTTTCCTAGACAGTTTTGCTTCTATTTTCATTCCCCCTCCCATGTGTGTGTGTGTGTGATTTTATGTGTCTATATAAAGTCTTGGACCTGTAGATGGGAACAAACCTGTTATTTGTCTTCCTGAGATTAACATAATTTGTTTAATATGCATCTTTCCAGTTGGATCCATTTTCATGGAACCAATGTAACTTTGATCTTTGTGGCTGAAAACTTCCACTGTATAGAATATTTTTTTTATTTTATTTATATGTTCCTCTATTGCTGGATTTTTTTCAAATTTTAAAATACATTCTATGAACATTACTTAGGCATTGGCTGCTGAATAAATTTTAAGGTGTTGGGTATTGGCTACTGCTTGAAAGAAGTAGACAGAGGGATTAGATGAGGAAAATATAAATGATTATCCTCTTGCAGTTGATATTTACTCTCAGGTCTGTGTCTATGTTTGTTCACTTTATTCCTCAGTAAACAAAATCCTGAGTTTACTAATGATGACAATGTGCCAAATTTCAAGGCAGAAGATTTATCAAAGCCTGTGTATTTTATCTACAAGGGTAACCAGAAAGCTACTGTAGTATTGTTAAGGTCTTTCTCATTTAGCTTAATACATAGCGAATGCTTATTTTTCCTTCTGCTTCTCATCTGAAAGGTGTGTGGAAAGTAACTTGAAAACGTAAGGGTGGAAAGCATCTCAAGCTCTTATTTTTAGGCTAGGCTGGTATCGTTCCTTCTGTTGTCTGGTTTTTTTGGTGGAAGAGGTTGTGAGAACTCTCACGTAGCCCAGGCTGGCCCTGATTTTCCCACGTATCTGAAAGTTACCTTGAACTCCTGGTCTTTCTGCCTCTACCTCTTGAGCTTAATGCCATATACCAAGGCTGGTTCTAAGCTGGTGTAGTACTCTTAATTAAAGGAATCACAGGGAGAAGGTTGGTTGGGAAGGAAAGCTGTTCAGACTGTCACCCTAGCTAAGAAAAAACAAGGTATTTGATACCCAAAGGGGCACTTTGATCAAAAGATGCTTCTGTGTGAGTTGCCTATGACTGCCAAGAGTCCTAAATTTGAACTACACTGTTCTGTTTGGAGAGTGGGGCTTCTATGTCTTGATGCATATTAACGTCACCTGTGAAGCTTTTAAGCAATGCAGATATTCACCCTCCACATAAGCTGAGTGATTCAGAACCTCTACAGGGTGTGTGTGTGTGTGTGTGTGTGTGTGTGTGTGTGTGTGTGGCTGTAAACACACTCCAGAAGCTTAATAAGTAATCCTGAAGAATACCCATGACTAAAACACATTCCCTAAAGAATATATGCTTAGAAATAAAGTGGGTAACTTGCTACAAACAGAAATTTCAAGGTCTTGTCCCCAGGGAGTCTTAGCAGCTATCGAGGGAACTGGCCTAGGAATTTGCATTTCAACTAACATATTCCAGGTGCATTATTCTGGTTGAAGAGACTTCTCTCCATTCCTGTTAAGAAATACAATCATGCAAAGCCCAGGGCTTCCTGGTGACTATTTCGCGTGTTCCTTTACTAAAAGTTCCATAACATAGGTTCATAAACTCGGTGGGTTAAACAGACAGAAATTGATACTGTGTGTATGACACAAGCCTCAAATCCCAGCACTTGGAAGGCGGAGTCAGGACAATTTCTACAAGTTGGAGACTAGCCTGGCCTTCATAACAAGTTCCAGGCCAGCCAGTGCTACATAGTGAAACCCTGTCTCAAAATCAAAATTATTCTCTTAGTCTAGAAGGTTGCCTAGATGGCCACTAATGCAAATCCAAGCATCAGCTGGGAAACACATCCTTGGAAATTTGTAAGGGAGAATCCTTCTTCGCCTCATCTAGCCTCTACAGTCTGCTGGCAATCTTTCGCATTCTTTGTTCTGTAGGTCCATCATTGCAGCCTCTCCCACAGTCTTTTCCCTGTGTGTCTTTAAAGAACATCAGTCACTGGATTATGGCCAATACAATGACCTCATTTTAATTTGATTACATCTGCAAAGGCCTTATTACCACATAAGGTCAGAGTCACAGGTACTGGAGGTAAGAACAGCAGGCACAAGCAAGACCTGCACATGTTCAAATCAGACAAAATACCAGCACTAAAATGGAGAAGTGGACACACCCCTGACCAAGAAGCTAGTAACAATTGATACCTGTCAGGAAAGGGGAAAATCTGTTTTCTCCAATGGAATGCCACTGGGTATGTCAACCACACTCTAGGGCAAACTGTACCCAGGAGTAGTTGTCTAGCCCAAAATGAATTCCATGGTGTGTGTGTGTGTGTGTGTGTGTGTGTGTGTGTATACTTTTTGTTTTAATTTATTATTTTTGCCTTATGTGGTTTTTGTTTGTTTTGATTTTTATTTTTTCATTTTGTTTTTTTTTTAAGAGAGGAAGAGAGAGATGGAGAATATGATCTTAAGTGGGTAAGGAAGATGTGAGAGGAATTGGAGTTTGGGAAGGAATCAAAATATATGTGATAAAAAATTAATTTAAAAAGTCCTTCAAGCAATCAATAAAATAAATCTGTATATAGAGGGAAAACAATAGTTCATTCTCAAAGCTCAATGTGCAAAGAATCACTCGCATAGAATGTGTATTTCTAGACCTTGATCCCAGATAACCCAAAATCAAAAAATTATATACTTTAAAGTATAGCAAGTATGTATCCTAGACCATTGCATCCATGATAAAACAAGCAGACTCTTTCTCTTTTGTTCATATCTTTTTTTAGTTTAGATTATACATTTTTTAAACTTTATTTTATTATTATTATTATTATTATTAAAAATTTCCACATCCTCTCCACCTCTCATTTCCCTCCCCCATCCTCCCCACTTCCCCTCCCCCTCCCTCTCCAGTCCAAAGAGCAGTCAGGGTTCCCTGCCCTGATCTTACTACATGTACTGGCTTTGTGGGAGCCTAGTCTGTTTGGATGCTCACCTTCCTAGACCTGGATGGAGTGGGGAGGACCTTGGATTTTGCTAATATCTTATGAGCAAGATGACTTTGTGTCGGAAGCAGGACATTAAGTGGAGGTCAGTGGTCCTCAACCTGTGGGTCTCCATCCTTTGGTGATTGAATGACCCTTTCATGGGGCTCATTTATCAGATATCCTGTATATCCGATATTTATGTTATAATTCATAACACTAGAAAAATTAAAGTTATGAAGTAGCAATGAAAATAATTTTATGGTTGGGGTCACCATAACATGAAGAACTGTATTAAATAAAGGTCACAGTAATAGGATGCTTGAGAACCACTGGTAGAGCGACTAAGATGCATAGGAATCACCCAAAATATAGCAATGAAGACTAGGGAATATAAACTCAAACTGAAGAGTTTCACACTCTAGGTGACTGTGAGTAATGTGGCTTTGGAGCTATTTCTATTAACACTCATTAGATCCGATTTAAAAAAAAAGCAGGAGGAGGCTACTGTGGCAATCTGCTACTGTTGCCTACATAAGTGTGACAAATGGTGGCATTTTTTTCTATTGTTTATTTTGGCCACTTATATTCAATGTTGATCTTTGAGATGGCAATCAGAACCATTCTATTTACACAGAGGAATTACCAATGAAGTCAGGGATCTATCCTACATCTTTCGGAAGGAGTCATTTCTTTACTCAGAATAGGCATGCCCCCCAAGTTCTTTTTATCTACAAATATTCATCAAGTGTATATCCCCACACCATAAACCTAGATGAGAAAGAACAAGAACAATGTTAGGGAAGCCTGGATTCCTAAACATTCTGTGATTCATTAAAATGGCAATTGGCACTGGCACCTGGAGACCGAAAACCAAGGCTTGAAATTCAATGGCTGGCTTTCCAGTGCTTTACAGTCCTGGCTGCAGTTTAGAGTTACTTGGGGAGCTTTGAAAAGTTAGCACTGCTTGAGCCTCATCCCGGACAAATAAAGTCTGAATCTCTCAAGTAGTACCTTGAAGATTGGTAGCCAAAAATCTAGGCTGGGGACCAGGGTCTGCATATTAATAAGAACACTAAGTAAATCTCATGATCTGTCAGCATAAAAAACACAATACGAATCTGGCCTAGTAATTAGCTCCAGTTTAGCAAGTGATACGATTGTTCTTTCAAACTTTTTGTTTCATTTTGTTTTCTCCCTTTCTGTTTAATCTCTTCTTTTATTCTTTTGCCTTTTAAAGGCCATTTCCTGCACAGGAAAAAAGGCATTTAAAATTATGTAAACTCATGCGGTTTTTATTTTAAATCTAATTTTCCTACAGAAAACTAATTTGTAATACCTATGGTCATATCTATTTCAAAATAATTTGCCACCTACTTTTTTTAGATGATTGAACCATTTTTCTTTCTTATTTATTTTCAGGAAAATTAACCTGTGAAGAATCCTAACAGTTGGATTCTCTGAGCCCTGGCCTGTTGTCAGCATACCTGAGACCCTGTGCAGCTGAGAATCAACAGCTCTGACAAGCCTTGCCCTGCAGGATACAGTGAGGAAGTCAACAAGGGTGTAGAGGTTCATGCCCTATACTCTGACATCCTTCAACCCGGGCATCTGTGCAGGAACATTGTAATCTCCAACCTTAGGGAAGATTCACAAAGTCAGGCAAGAGGGCTGAAAACTTGGATATGCTGAGCCAGAGATAGACAAAACCTTTACCAAATCACCTCACAGGGGAACCCAATTAAAGCTACATCGTTAGTCTGAGGATCTAGATGAACTGTGGATAAAAAGGAGCCTTTTCTCCTTCTAGTAAAAACAAAACAAAACAAAAGAGAGCCTCAACAATCTAATATAATACATTAAGAGATTCTTGTCTCCATGCCAGTATTATAAAGTTGTTTCACCATATTTATTTTCACCAGTGTAAGACTAAGAGTGTGAAAACTATTTATTTGTTGTCTATACTGACTAAGAAGCTCTGGTAGGCCTATTTGTAAGGGGTCTGCTTACTAGAGCACAGGGAAGTCTAACAACTGGTAAAGTAGAAGACTACTCACTGCCTTCTTGCTTATGCGCTACTGATTTTGGTCTGTTTCACACTGTTGAAACACCACCAAAACATTCACAGACAGGCCAGGTGACTGTGGAATGCCTCAGGGGCAATAGAAATTAAATAGGAGCAAATATCAACTCAAGTCTTGAGTGATGACGGAGGCGCATTTTAAGTATCATGGAAATCTCACGGGGCGGGCTCATTTCCCCACTCTGGCAACAGACGTTGACACCACTTCAGACAAGTATTCCAACCTGTACATGTATGTAGGATTGTTTCTGAGCCTCCTGGCCATTCTTCTCATCCTGCTCTTCACAATGCTTCTTCGGCTCAAGCATGTCATCTCGCCCATCACCGAGAGCACAGAGAATGTTCCTCAGTTCACGGACGTAGAAATGCAAAGCCGAATTCCCACTCCTTAAAGTCGGAACGCTGGCGAGACTTCCTTGGATGTGAGCAAAGCATGGAGGGGCTGATGTACAGGAAGGCTTTCTTTTTCTTGTGAGGCTTCGCATGTAGCAAGCTGCTCGTGTTTTTTGTTCGTCATTCTTCATCTTGACTGTGCTTGTGGGACATCTAAGAGGCTTAAGAGTCATTCTTTTAAAGGAATACGGCAAATAGGAGCTGGTTGAGCTGGTAGGTTTCCATAGTAACCAGAGAGCTCCTGAGCCCTGAACAAACCGCAGACCACAGAAATTCATATGCAGCAGTTGTTAAAATGCAAGATCCTTGGAAGCTGCAAACAAGAATTTCCCTTAGGATGTTCCGAGGACCCTCAAGAAAATGACAGGCTTTAATTTATTACTTTAACTCTAAAGAATTATTTCATGCATAACACAGACATCTCTTGACATGGAGCTAAATCGTGTCACAGGTGAATGGAAGGGATTCTTAATCTTTCCTCAAAAGAACAATGCTTTAATTATCATAGGCCTTCAGATTTCTCCCAAATTAAAGAAGAGATTTAAAGAGCCTGCTCCTACTTAAGGAGAAATTTTGCAGAAAGTTTCCAGTGAATGAGAAAAATGTGCATATTATATCTATGTTATTACTATTACTGGACTTTTAAAAACGCAGATAACGGCAGATGTATTACTACAATCTGGGACAATGAGCTCCTTCCAAATCAAGGAAAAAATAAGTCAAACTTTTCTCATAAGGATTTTTGCATTATACATGCAGCTTCTTTGTCTTTTTCTCCCTCCTTACCCCAAAGCAGAATTGAGTTGCACATAAGTATGAACTTGATTTGAAGGTTGACTTGGCAACGAAGACACAAGTGTCTATTTTAAAGCAGAATGAAATGATGTTGGGATTCTGTTACTGAGTGACTGTGACTTTGACCAAAGCATGCCAGCTTTCTAGGTCTCGAATTTTTCTCGTTGAAAACTATTCAGAAAGCTATTTCATTATCACTTTTTAGATATGAGTATAAGACACACACAGACTGAAGGAGATAAAACTAAAAGTTACACTGCAACAAGTTGTTATTAAGATCAATGTCCTCAAATGTCACATTTGTCTTTCCCAGAAAATGCTCCTTCCTTCCTGATCCCTGCCAAAAGCTGAAGTGTTTCACTTATTATCTATAAGAAAAGTATATTTTGAAAATTTCCATTCTAATGAGTAGCTCTAGTGTGCCAGTGATGGATAATTCAATTAAAGAAAACTTTACTTTTCAAAGTGAAGCCAAAGGAGACAAGTGACGTTTACAAATTCAAAGTTGCAAAATTGGTTATATTCTTACCGCCAAAGAAATGGGATGCCTGTCTTAGATTTTTACCTGCTTATAAAAAAAATCAGTTGCCCCTTGTAATTAAAGCATTGTCATTAAATTTCAGGGGATGCCCCAAGGGGACTGAGGTGATTGTGCAAAAATGGAATGGATGTGAAATTCATGGCACCCGTGCCAGGCCTATGTCTCTCTATAGTCTGTAAGCAATTTAGATTGGCCCTTTTACTGTGATCTAAATCTAGTATGGTGGTGAAACTCCCAAGTGCTTTCTACTTTTATACACAGTCATTTGCCAATGCTCCCCTCTCCAAGGGGCTGCACAGCATGAAATCCCCACACGCAGAGCTAAATTTAGCAGCAATGCTGACTGTCACACCTGTTACAACTGTGCATTATCAGGGGTAGCAGCTGCATTCTGCACCATTCAGAAGAAATTAGCAGGTAGCCTAAGATGTAGTTAGAACTTTGGGCTTTATCTTTTCCGAAATGCAAAGGCACTCCTTACAGGAATACCTACTGGTGATTTAAGTTGTGTTTATATTCAATACTCGGACTCCATGGACTTTCGAAATGTTTTACTTTTAACCATACATAGGCTACCCCAAGGAGGGCAATAGACCCAAGAACTTAAAGACGCAGGTATCCCATTATTTCAGGTTCTCTTTTTGCTGCCCACAGTATTTGAATGCACTTTACCATAGAGAAATCAGTGGCTGGATAAATATCAGAAATAGTTACAATTTCCACAGTAGTAAACAGGAAGCTCCTCAATGCCTTGCTGCTGAAGCTGATGGAGACGCAGCCTCCCAGTTACCTAACCACCACAACCCAAATTGCAGAATATTAAAGCTGCTTTGGAAGTACTACCTTGGGTGATGAGTCCTAATTTATAATCAGGTTACTCACCAGGAAAACAACCACCCTCTTTCATCACAAAAACCCCTGTGGGATCCAGATCTTAACTGAGCATGAATCAAGGCACACAGCAGAGATTACACCAAAATAGCAACATAATCCACCACAGCTTCCAGTGGTTTAACATAAATGGAAATGCATTTAAGCAGGTGTCATTTTGGTAACTCACATGGTGTTTAATCTTTAAGAAAATAAACTGAATGTTTTCACGATAGCGAGGAAAAATTCAAATGTATTATATCCTTGAATGTATTAATTAGTATGCTACAGCTTTAAAAGTCAGCTATAAGAACCCATGGGCATAGTTTGAATTTATTTTTCTGTGCAAAATACAGACTCGATGATTCCCTGCCCCATCCCATTCTCCCTCAAATTGCATGTGAACTGGGATATAAACAGGTAGGTCATTTACATGTATGTGTACTTTATTTTAAGAAAAGTTTAATTTTATTGGATCATATGTATATAAAAATGCTCATCATGAATGAATCAACAATTCATTGCAATGTAACATATACAAAGACCACATGAATTCTCCAAATAGTATACATTAATATGGTAACTACTAATGATGTATAATTGCATATATTTAAGAATTACTCGTCATATGAAACAAGGCATATTGTAAAGGGTTATGCACCATGTACTGGGTAACAACTGTTAATGTTAAACAAGGAAAGATTAATGTATCCAACCAAACATTTCTATGCATGCAAAATGAAAAATTTTGGACTTCAAAAGCTAATTTTGATTGTGTAGATATCATCATACTTACTAAGTAGGTGTAAGGGGTCCATTTAGTGCATTTAACTAGTTATATTAAGTAAGACATTTTATTCACCTGTGTTTGAACAAAATAGCTTTGGTTTTTACAAAAATGAAGACTTGTGTGAGAAAATCAAGAATTCTTTGGTTTTAACTCAGTTATATTTGAATTAGATTCATAGGGTATTCAAATGGAATCATATTTATATTAATATTCAGCATGTCACTTTGATCCTGGATAATAAGCGCTGACTGCTTTTGTTTGCTGATAACAAATGGCTGTTGTCCGAAGATGTAAATTGCACGGCATTAGCTTCTTCATCGCAATATAAACTGTAATAACTGCTACAAATTTCTGGAACTTGTCATTTGGAGGTCTCATTATTATTCTGTGTTTACTAACCTCCCAGCTATCATTCTTTTCCCACTTGCAAACTGATGGGCAAACTTGTTTATTTAGCACTAAGATGAAAAAAATCAAATAACATTCAACTATCAATGAGAATGAATATGAAGGATGAGTGAGATCAGGCGTCTGAAGTGACATACTCTACCATACACACACACCAATGGGATATTTTTCTTAAAACATTAGATTGATCAATGTTATGTATATATGTAGTTTGCCAGCATGTATGCAACTGCAGCATGTGCATTTCTGGTACCGTCAGAGGTCAGAAGAGAGTTTCCTATTACTGGCACTCAAGTTAGAAATGATTGTAAGTCACCAGATGGGTACCAGGAATCCAACCTGGGTCCTCTACAAGGACAAGTGTTCTTACCTCCTGAGCCATCAATCTGAGGCAATAGGTTACATTTTAAATGGATCTTCCATTTTGTACTTTCATTTGACCCTCACAGTAACCTTATGAATAACAGTAGAGAAAGCATGCAGTGTATTTGACAAGACAGCACAGGAAGCAGGGGAGATTTGTAAGCTATTCATAGTAATTCAGAGACAAAATCAAGATTGCCCTGCACTTCTCTGTACTCCAACCTTGGCATTCTCCCCACACTTTGCTTGTGAGTATTGAATAAACATTTCAAATATATCCATTCTATAACAGAGTTATGCCCTAGGACTGATTAATTCTTCATCACAGGCAACTCAAAACAAATAATTATAATTCTGCCACTTGTTTTAGTTAGTCTTATATATGCCAGAGTGATCTCAAACTTGCTATGTAGCAAGAGATGATCTGAAACTTATTATTCTTTTAGCTTTTATTGATTCTTTGTGGATTTCACATCATGTAGCCTGACCCCACTCTTCTCTCTGTCCCCTTGTGTCTGTCCTCTGCCCTTACAACCCCAAAAACAAAACAAATTTAAAAAAAAAAAAACAAACCTAACAAACAAAGCAACAACAACAGAAAAGGATGTGATAGCTGTAGTGTGACCCTACGCATCACACCGTTTGCCCTTTAGTCTGTTCATCTTGACTTGTAAGTGTTCCTTGCCATGAGTCATTGGTCTGGTTAGAGGCCTCTGGTTTCTTCTACACTATAGATGCTGGGCTCTCACTGGGACTCCTCTGGGATGTCCTGTTTTGCCTTGTGTATTGGAGATCCTGAAGTTTTGGATCTGTGGATTTTTTCCTTTCACATGCTCCAACAGTTCATAGTTGAGGTGAATTTGGGCTAACTCATGACCCTGATTCTGGGCCTGAGTAATAGCTAGGTAGGTCAGCCAGCCAGCCTTCCCTCATTGTCACTATCCAGGCAGGCTCTTCAGCAGCATCTCTGGTAGCTCACTCAATGGAGCCTACAGCAAAGAACTGGGCCAGTTCTCTTGTTCTCAGTACCTCAGGGATAGCTTTCCTGTGCCCCCTCCAACAGGGTGAGCTTTCGTGTGCTACCCAGGTGAGGCTCACTCCATGTTGAAGGATGGGGCCATCTTTCTTAAGTGTGGAGATTATCTCTCTCTTGATGGGCAGGACAAGCTCTCCTATTGCAGTATCCAACTATACGAGGGTCAGTGAAGGGCAGAGCCAACTCAGCACGGCCCTCACACTTCAATAGGCATGGTTCTTATGAGCCCTTGTGGCAACTAGGGACATAGATATCAACCCAAACCCCAGTTGCAGCAGGACCATGGACCCAGACATGGCCTTTGGCAGCAGCTCAAGTCCAGACATAGCCATGGACCTGGTGGTTGCACAGGTCGCCCAGATTCCTATGGCCCTGGTGGCAGCATGGCCCTCGGACACCAACATGGTCTCAGATGGCAGATCAAATGCTGGGTATCTACAGAATCCTCAGTAGCAACAGGAGCCGTGGACACCACTCCAGATGCTGGCCTCTGCAGGGCCACAGACCCAGAATGTAGGCAGCAGGACCTATTATTCTCTTGCTTCCACCTGCCCACTGCAAAACGTACACCAATACATGTTGTGCATTGCTGGATGTCAAACTCAGGGCATCATGCATGCTAGGCAAGCACTCTACTAATCGAGCTATATCTGTGGCTCCTGCTATCTCTTAAAAAAATGTAATTGCAGTAAGATTCTTTACCAAACTGTGGTAAAGTTTACACAAAGTTAGACCCTACATTTTTTAATTTAAATGGATCAAAGGAATGAGCAGAAATATACTAGGATTATGAACTATAGTGTAAATCCCAGTTTTCTAATGTTTGATTGACTATGCACAATAGATGCCAATTCTTTATATATGTGATTGTTTTGTTTTTCCTCCCCAACTGCAGAAATGAGAACACTTCCCTTAGGTATAAATGAGGTTATTTAAAATTGTAGAGGGTTTCCAGTGTACAATGACTTGGGATCCATGATAAATGCGCTAACGCTGAAGCAGAAATAATTACTAACTAGACCAGCTTCCTTTAGTCACCCACAAAGAATGAACTAGAGAGATTCTTTCATCATTCTGAAAATTTATTTCTCCAAAGAAATAGTTATTATAGACATTAGAATGGACTGTTTTGAAAAAATTAGTTCTCCAAAGAAATAGTAATTATAGACATTAGAATTGGTTGCAAAGTCTTCATTTTATCTTCCAAAATCCTACCAGTACATAGTTGTAAGTGAAAAAAATTTCAAACTTGATGAAAAACCTCAATTCCCACTTTGAGTATGATCATGGAAGATGAAGACTGGATATGTACGTTAGAAATGAATGTAGGTGAAGACATCTTGGATAGTGACTTGGGTGACGTTTGAGCTCCTAATTTGTTTTCCTATGAAGTGTTTATTTATTAAATCATATATAATATGGAGGGGAAACAGATTATACAATGCAGAGATGGCAAGTATGAAATGAAAATGCTACTGGCCTGGGGATGTAGCACAGTTGCCTAGCACAGAGGAAGCCCCAGTTTCAATCATGAGCACTGCATAAACTGGGCATCATGTCTCACACATAGACTCTCAATATTCCAGATGAGGGGGCATGAGGATTGGGAGATCAAGGTCAACCTGAGCTGCATTGCATATTTGAGTCTATCCTAGGATATAAGATATGCTACCTCAAAAAAAAGTCTTTACAAAAGTAACAAATAAGAAATTTAAAACATCTGAAATCTGAATAAATCATTTATTCATTTACTTATTTATTCATCATGCAGGCTAACCTGAAAATGAGACTAACGTGCGTAGAACTTTATGAACAATTCTCTCTGGTTTTTTAAAATTTTATTGTAAGTTTAGGGAATCATACTATGCCAGCACGGTTGAAAATGGAATGAAGAAGAGCAAGATAAAATGTAAATGGACCAATGAAGGCATTATCAAAGTGCCTTATGATAAAGATAAGATCAACATTACTTGGTAGCGAATAGCATAAGCAGGATAAGAAAGAATAAGGTCAAGCAAGGGTCTAATGGCCTTATTCACTTAGATGGAAAAAAGCAGGTCAAAGGGGAGAGTAAGTCAATTGAGGACATGTTTAGTTTGAAAACATTTGAATCATTAAAATGCAGATATTAAAGAGGCAGTTGAATAATGGGTCCAGAGCTCAGAAAAAGAAGTTCAACTGTACAGATAAATTTAGCAAGTGTTATTGGATGTGATCACTCAGGAAGAATTTGTAGTACACACCAAAGAATGATAGTTGTGTAGCATATGCCCACATATGCTCCTATTTTGTTTGGGGAATGTTAGTTACATGTCTAGCAATTTAAGGGAAAATCCGAGGTTTAAGCAGTCTCAACCTGAGGTAGTTTGAAACATGAAAAGTAAAAGAGTGACTCACAGCCAAGATGTCAAGCTGGGATAACACATGCAAACTCTAAATGCAAAGGTCAGGAACAGAAGATCAAGGAAATGACTCAGTGGATAGACAAAGCATTTGTCACACGAGCATGAGGACCTGAGCTTGCAACCCAGCACACATGCAAAAACCTTGGTGTGATGGCATGTGCCTCTAATTCCAGCACTAGAGATACGGAGACAGGAGGATCCCTGGGAATTGCTGGCAAGTCAGTTCAGCCAATTGGTGAGCTTCAGGCTCAGTAAGAATCTCTGTCTCTGTCATATGATCGGGCATCTCTTGGGTATACTCCCAAGAGTGGTATTGCTGGGTCCAGGGGTAGGTTGATCCCAAATTTCCTGAGAAACCGAAACACTGCTTTCCAAAGTGGTTGCAAAAGTTTGCATTCCCACCAGCAATGGATGAGGGAACCCCTTCCTCCACAACCTCTCCAGCAGAGGCTATCATTGGTGTTTTTGATTTTAGCCATTCTGACAGGTGTAAGATGATATCTCAAAGTTGTTTTGATTTGCATTTCCCTGATCGCTAAGGAGGTTGAGAATGATCTTAAGTGTCTTTTGGCCATTTGAACTTCTTCTGTTGAGAATTCTCTGTTCAGATCAGTGCCCCACTTTTTAATTGGGTTAATTAGCATTTTCAGCATTATTTGTAATAGCCAGAACCTGGAAACAACCTAGATGTCCTTCAATGGAAGAATGGATGAAGAAAGTGTGGAATATATACACAGTAGAGTACTACTCAGCGGTAAAAAACAATGACTTCTCAAATTTTGCATGCAAATGGATGGAAATAGAAAATACTATCCTGAGTGAGGTAACCCAGACCCAAAAAGATGAACATGGGATGTACTCACTCATAATTGGTTTCTAGCTACAAATAAAGGTCAGTGAGTCTTTATTTTGATATCCTAAAGAAGCTAAATAAGAAGGTGAACCCAAAGAAAAACATATAGCTATCCTCCTGGGTAGGGGAAGTAGACAAGATTGCCAGGCAAAAAATCGGGATCTTAAGCGTGGGGTGGGAGGGGGGTAAGGGGAGAAGGGGAGAAAAAAGTGAGAAGGGTAGGATGGGGAGAACTTGGGGCAACGGGATGATTGGGATACAGGAAGTTTGGATAGGGGAGCAGGGAAGCACACATCTTAATTAAGGGAGCCATCTTAGGGTTGGGAAGAGACTTGGACCTAGAGGGGCTTCCAGGAGCCCAAGGCGAGGTCCCCAGGTAGTTCCTGGGGCAGCTGAGGATAGGGAACCTGAAATGATCCTATCCTATAGCCATACTGATGAATATTTTGCATATCACCATAGAACCTTCATCTGGCGATGGACCCACACTGGAACACTGGACTGAGCTCCCAAGGTCCCAATGAGGAACAGAAGGATGGAGAAGATGAGCAAGGAAGTCAGGACCATGAGGGGTGCACCCACCCATGGAGACAGTGGGGCTGATCTATTGGGAGCTCACCAAGGCCAGCTGGATTGTGACTGAAAAAGCATGGGATAAACCCGGACTCTCTGAATATGGCGGACAATGAGGGTTGCTGAGAAGCCAAGGACAATGGCACTGGGTTTTGATCCTACTTCTTGTTCTGGCTTTGTGGGGGCCTAGCCAGTTTGGATGTTCACCTTCCTAGACCAGGATGGAGGGGGGAGGACTTTGGACTTTCCACAGGGCAGGGAACCCTGACTGCTCTTCAGACTTGAGAGGGAAGGGGAGAGGAGTGGGGGGAGGGCGGGAGGAGTGGGAGGCTGGGAGGAGGCAGAAATTTTTTTTTCTCAATAAAAAAAAGAATCTCTGTCTCAAAGGTGAAGGAGTGGTTGAGGGAAATGCCTAAAGCTAACATCTGACCTTCTCACATACAAGCATGTGTGCATGTGTAACCACACACATGTAGACATACACCATTTACGTGCACCATAATAAATAATAGAGAAGTGGTCAGGATGCAGAGAACTGTGCTGACTGTGGGGTGCCCAGCTCCAACTGATGCATCTCCAACACAATCCACCTAAGTCTCAGCAAACATGGTGGCAAAGGTGATTGAAAGACTGTAAGAGCCAGAGAACCAGAAGTCAGCAAAATTGTGTCTTCTAGATATGACAGGGAAGCTGTACCACTTAACTCTCAACAATACAAATGTCTAAGTAAAACCTGAACAAGGACATTATCAAATGACATCCCAATGAGGACAGGAAAGTTTTCATGGGGCCTACACCTACATGAAGAGATACAAGCAATAAACGACTTCAGAGAAATGGAGAATTAGTCTTCTCCAAGGATGAACCCCATAATTGTTTGTCCAGTACCAAATGGTCAGCCCTGAATGCATGTATATACAAGCCATGCTAAAAGAACTCAGCAGAGCTGGACGGTGGTGGTGTATAACTTTAATCCCAGAACTGGGGAGGCAGAGGCAGGCAGATCTCTGAGTTCGAGGCTAGCCTGGTCTAGAGATTGAGTTCCAGAACAGCCAGGGCTACCCAGAGATACCCTGTATCAGAAAAAAAAAGAACTCAATAGAATATGTGTGTGTGTGTA
>NW_004949190.1:1099628-1101115 GCF_000317375.1 Microtus ochrogaster
TATATATATATATATATATATATATATATGCCATGAATCTGAAGGGGAGCAAAGGTGATGTGCAAATAGTTGGAGGGAAGAAAAAGAAGGGGAAATCATGGAATTACATTTTAATTTTTAAAGACAAGAAATAAATGTCCATAAAGGGACTATTTGAAAAAGATGAGACAGAATTATGGAACCAAAGAAAGTGGTAATAAAAATAAAGATACTAATGCAATAGACAGATACTATCATGCTTAGGCTTGTAGAGGACAGGTTTGAGAAAACAAAACTGGTAGGAAATTGGACTGTAAAACAGCAAAATATATGAAGATGGGTAGTAGAGAAAGACAACATCTCCTGAGTAAATTGGGAGCATGGGGACCATGGGAGAGGGTATAAGGGGAGGGAAGAAGAAGGGAAAGTAGCGGAGAAAAATATATAGCTCAATAAAAACAATAAAAAATTAATCTAAAAAAACCTTTTCAAATGGAGCCAGTAGAGGCCTGGTGTCTTGGTCCAGTCTTTGCTGTGACTGACTCTCTGGGTGGATCTTCTCAGCGTAGGAGCAGTAACTGTTCCTGCCTGGTATTCCCCTCTGGGTGGATAGCCCCTCAGGATAAAACTCCTCAGCACTGAAACAGGGATGCTGGGTAGGCCAAGGACACCTGAGACAAAAGGGCGAATGTGGGGGGCAGGGCGGGGTCCAGTAGAACACAGGAGACCCTGTAGCACAAGCTGAAGGTGCCTGCACTCCCTCGCAGCGACCTTCAGGCCTGCCTGGCAGGCAGACACTCACCCCTCTGGGTGGGTAGCCTTAGTGCAGGAGCAGGAAACTATTCCTGAGCCAAGGACCTTGCAGACAACAGGGCAGGTTTGGGGGAGGCTGGGTCTTATGTAACAAAGACACCCCTGAAGCACGAGCTGGGGGAGGGGGGTTGTGCTCTCTTCCAGGACAGGCCGCCCCAGGATAGCACACAGACCCATCCAGATAGAACTCCTCAGCACTGAAACAGGGATGCCTGGTAGCCCAAGGACACCGAGGACAAAAGGGCTAACATGGGGAACAGGGCAGGGTCGAGTAGGACACAGGAGACCCTGCAGCACAAGCTGAAGGTGCCAGCACTCCCTTGCAGGGACCTTTAGGCCTGCCTGGCAGGCAGACATTCACCCCTCTGGGTGGGTAACCTCCTGATTTTTGACAAAGGAGCTAAAAGTATACAATGGACGAAAGAAAGCATCTTCAACTTATGGTGCTGGCATAACTGGATGTCAACCTGTAGAAGAATGAAAATAGATCCATATATGTCACCATGCACAAAACTCAAGTCCAAATGGATTAAAGACCTCAATATCAATCTAAACACACTGAATCTGATAGAAGAGAAAGTGGGAAATACTCTACAACACATGGACACAGGAGACCACTTCCTACATACAACCCCAGTAGCACAGACAATAAGGGCAACATTGAATAAATGGGACCTCCTAAAACTGAGAAGCTT